>NW_021822911.1:2186878-2321878 GCF_901001165.1 Salmo trutta | reverse complement strand
ACTGGACAAACACACACACACACACACACACACACACACACACTGGACAAACACACACACACACACACACACACACACACACACACTGGACAAACACACACACACACACACACACTAGACAAACAAACACACACAGTGGACTCACACACACACACACACACACTGGACACACACACACACACACACACTGGACTCACACACACTGGACACACACAAACACACACACACACACACACTGGACAAACACACACACACACACACTGGACAAACACACACACACACACACACACACACACACACTGGACAAACACACACACACACACACACACACACTGGACAAACACACACGCTAGACAAACAAACACACACACACTGGACTCACACACACACACACACACACACTGGACACACACACACACACACACACACACACACACACACACACACTGGACTCACACACACTGGACACACACACACACACACACACACACACACTGGACACACACACACACACACACACAAACAGGACACATACACACACAGGACACACTCTCACACACACACATGCGCATCTTCCTATAATTGTGAGGACCTTGACCCATGACCTCTTACAATAACACCGTTAGTCTTTCCACAAGACTCCCATGACGTTATAGTGTGACGTTATGAGTCGACGTTAAAGTAACATTCTCACAACATACTGCACTTGTTTTATCCTGTTTTAGATGTATCCTCTGTTTAAACATTTAAACTCTTACAATAACACTGTTAAAATACCAATGTGATCATTTGTTGTCTTTTATGTTGAATAACAAATTGTACAATTATATGTGGACATGCGCTCCATAGTTGTACAAGTATACATGGATATATTGTACTTTTCATAATAAAACATACTTGAAACAAGAAAAAGCATGTTAATTGTGAAAACAGTTTAGTTATTGGTTTTACATCGTCTCTGTCAGGTTGACGTTAACCTGCGACTGGTTACATGAAACAAATATGAACTGAAATACAAATAATTAAATATGTACAACTGAGTGTTGTGATGCAGGGTTACTATAGCAACAGAGTGTTGTGATGCAGGGTCACTATAGCAACAGAGTGTTGTGATGCAGGGTTACTATAGCAACAGAGTGTTGTGATGCAGGGTTACTATAGCAACAGAGTGTTGTGATGCAGGGTTACTATAGCAACAGAGTGTTGTGATGCAGGGTTACTATAGCAACAGAGTGTTGAGATGCAGGGTTACTATAGCAACAGAGTGTTGTGATGCAGGGTCACTATAGCAACAGAGTGTTGTGAGGCAGGGTCACTATAGCAACAGAGTGTTGTGATGCAGGGTTACTATAGCAACAGAGTGTTGTGATGCAGGGTTACTATAGCAACAGAGTGTTGTGATGCAGGGTTACTATAGCAACAGAGTGTTGTGATGCAGGGTCACTATAGCAACAGAGTGTTGTGATGCAGGGTTACTATAGCAACAGAGTGTTGTGATGCAGGGTCACTATAGCAACAGAGTGTTGTGATGCGGGGTTACTATAGCAACAGAGTGTTGTGATGCAGGGTCACTATAGCAACAGAGTGTTGTGATGCGGGGTCACTATAGCAACAGAGTGTTGTGATGCAGGGTTACTATAGCAACAGAGTGTTGTGATGCAGGGTTACTATAGCAACAGAGTGTTGTGATGCAGGGTCACTATAGCAACAGAGTGTTGTGATGCAGGGTCACTATAGCAACAGAGTGTTGTGATGCAGGGTCACTATAGCAACAGAGTGTTGTGATGCAGGGTCCACTATAGCAACAGAGTGTTGTGATGCAGGGTCACTATAGCAACAGAGTGTTGTGATGCAGGGTCACTATAGCAACAGAGGTGTTGTGATGCAGGGTTACTATAGCAACAGGTGTTGTGATGCGGGTTACTATAGCAACAGTGTTGTGATGCGGGGTTACTATAGCACAGGGTTGGGTTACTATAGCAACAGTGTTGTGATGCGGGGTTACTATAGCAACAGGGTGTTGTGATGCAGGGTTACTATAGCAACAGAGTGTTGTGATGCAGGGTTACTATCTCTGCTCTCTCTGCTCTCTCTCTACTCTCTGCTCTCTCTCTACTCTCTGCTCTCTCTCTGCTCCCTGCTCTCTCTCTGCTCTCTCTGCACTCTCTCTGCTCTCTGCTTTTCCTGCTCTCTATGCTCTCTGTTCTCTCTGCTCTCTCGTCTCTCTGCTCTCTCTCTCTCTCTTTTCTCTGCTGCTCTCTCTCTTTTCTCTGCTCTCTCTGCTCTCTCTCTGCCCTCCCTGCTCTCTCTCTGTTCTTTCTGCTCTCTCTCTCTGCTCTCTCTCTGCTCTCTCTCTCTCTCTGCTCTCTGCTCTCTCTCAGCCTGCTCCCTGCTCTCTCTCTGCTCTTTCTGCTCTCTCTCTCTGCTCTCTGCTCTGCTGCTCTCTCTCTGCTCTCTCTCTCTCTGCTCTGCTGCTCTCTCTCTTTTCTCTGCTCTCTCTGCTCTCTCTCTCTGCTCTCTCTCTCTGCTCTCTCTCTCTGCTCTCTCTCTCTGCTCTCTCTCTCTGCTCTCTGCTCTCGCTCTGCTCTCTAAGCCTGCTCTCTGCTCTCTCAGCGTGCTCTCTGCTCTCTCTCTCTTCTCTCTCTCTGCTCTCTGCTCTGTTGCTCTCTCTCTGCTCTTTCTGCTCTCTCTCTCTGCTCTCTCTCTGCTCTCTTCTCACTCACTGCTCTCTGCTCTCTCTCTCTATTCTCTCTCTCTGTTTTCTGCTCTCTCTCTCTGCTCTCTCAGCCTGCTCCCTCTCTCTGCGCTCTCTCTCCCTCTGCTCTCTCTGTTCTCTGCGCTCTCTCTCCCTCTGCTCTCTCTGTTCTCTGCTCTCTGCTCTCCCTCTGCTCTCTCTGCTCTCTGTTCTCTGCTCTCTCTGCTCTCTCTGCTCTCTCTCTCTCTCCCTCTGCTCTCTCTGCTCTCTCTCTCACTGCTCTCTCCCTCTGCTCTCTCTCTCTGCTTTCCCTGCACTCTCTCTCTCTGCTCTTTGCTTTCCCTGCTCTCTCTGCTCTCTCAGCCTGCTCCCTCTCTCTCTTCTCTCTGTTCTCTGCTCTCTCTGCTCTCTCAGCCTGCTCTCTGTTCTCTGCTCTCTCTGTTCTCTGCTCTCTCAGCCTGCTCCCTCTCTCTCTTCTCTCTCTTCTCTGCTCTCTCTGCTCTCTCCCTCTCTCTTTCTGCTCTCTCTGCTCTCTCTGCTCTCTCTCTGTTCTCTGCTCTCTCTCTTTCTGCTCTCTCCCTCTCTGCTTTCGTGTCTTTGGTTATGCCAGATTAAGTGATATGACATGCTATCCTATAAAATACTTTCTCTGTAATTAATATCACCTGATTAGCTAATCATGTAAATGTAATTAACTAGAAAGTCGGGACACCACGGAAGAGTGTTTATAGAGCCATTATCTTCCGAATAAACTCTTAACCTGATGGGGATAGGGGGCAGTATTTGCACGGCCGGATAAAAAACATACCCGATTTAATTTGGTTACTACTCCTGCACAGTAACTAGAATATGCATATAATTAGATTTGGATAGAAAACACTCTAAAGTTTCTAAAACTGTTTGAATGGTGTCTGTAAGTATAACAGAACTCATTTGGCAGGCAAAACCCTGAGACAGATTCTGACAGGAAGTGGATACCTGATGTGTTGAATTGACTTTAAGCCTATGCCATTGAAACACACAGGGGCTTATTAATCGTTGAGCACTTCCTATGGCTTCCACTAGATGTCACCAGTCTTTACAAAGTGTTTTGAGTCTTATACTGTGAGATCTGACCGAACAAGAGCCTTGGAACGGTGGTGGCCGATTAGACTCTGGCGCGCGAGTTCATGTTGGGTACTCTCGTTCCAATACGTTTTAAAAGAGAATGCAATCGTCCGCCTTGAATATTATTCATGTTCTGGTTAAAAAAGGCACTAATGATTTATGCTATACAACGTTCGACATGTTTGAACGAACGTAAATATTTTTTCTCCCTTCTTTCATGAAGAGAAGTCCGGCGGGCTTAGATCATGTGCTAACAACACGGAGCTTTTTGGACATAAATGATGAGCTTTTTCCGAACAAAACTACATTTGTTATGGACCTGGGATTCCTGGAAGTGACATCTGATGAAGAGAATCAAAGGTAATGGATTATTTACATAGTATTTTCGATTTTAGATCTCTCCAACATGGCGGTTAGTCTGTATCGCAAAGCGTATTTTTCTGGGCGCAGTGCTCAGATTATTGCAAAGTGTGATTTCCCAGTAAGGTTATTTTTAAATCTGGCAATCCGGTTGCGTTCAAGAGATGTAAATCTATAATTCTTTGAATGACAATATAATATTTTACCAATGTTTTCGAATAGTAATTATTTAATTTGTCGTGCTGATTTGACTGGCGGTTATTGGAGGGAAACGATTTCCTCAACATCAACGCCATAGTAAAACGCTGTTTTTGGATATAAATATGAACTTGATAGAACTAAAAATGCATGTATTGTCTAACATAATGTCCTAGGAGTGTCATCTGATGGAGATTGTCAAAGGTTAGTGCATAATTTTAGCTGGTTTTCTGCTTTTGGTGATGCCTGTCTTTGAATTGACAAAACATTACACACAGCTATTGTCAATGTACTCTCCTAACATAATCTAACTTTATGCTTTCGCCGTAAAGCCTTTTTGAAATCGGACAACGTGGTTAGATTAAGGAGATGTTTATCTTTCAAAGGGTGTAAGATAGTTGTATTTTTGAGAAATTTGAATTATGACATTTAATTGTTTTCAAATTTGGCGCTCTTGATATTTCACCTGTTGTTGATAGGGTGTACCAGGGGGGTGTACCACGCATAGGGTGTACCACGCATGCGTCCCACATAGCCCCTAGTACATAGAGATTAAAGGAAAAAGCTTCTACCAGTCCGTGGTGAGTAATCCCAGTTCTGATGTCCAGAAGTTATTTTCGGTCGTAAGAGACGGTAGCAGCAACATTATGTACAAAATAAGTTAAAAAATAAGTTACAAACAACACAAAAAAATGAACAAAATAGCACAATTGATTACGGGCATGTAAAACATCAGCCATACTCTTCGGCACCATTTCTGAGATATCTCTTGTTGAAACTGAACAAATTGTGGTACAGCAGGCTGCTCCAAAGCAAGAGAGCTATTAACTAGTGTTGATGACAAGCCTTTTGTCTTCTGTATTTAAATTAGTCACTAACCAGGAGTGACATGACCTCCATTCCCCTGCTGGGAGGGATTCTAGACCCTCGTTTATGTAGCTCTATTTTAGAACAAGTTATTTCCTTCTTGAATGATTTTCATGACAAATCTACTAAAAAACCCTTGCTGGTCTCAACACAATATCCTCCTTGGCCAGATAACAATTTTCCTTAATAATTCCATTACTTAAATGAACTTCAAAATCGTCTCATGTCCTAGCTGTAGGCTACTTGTTTTAATGGCTCTAACATGCTCTAAGGTTCCAGCTTGTAGAGATGATCTAAAACATGTTTCCCAGCATTCTAAAATGGGTTGAAGAAAATGTGAATAAAAGTTATAAGGTGAAACATCGGAAACCAAACTTCTTAGGAGAGATTAATTTATTGAAAATCCTTTGAAATCAACATCGGAAGACACACTCAATCAGGCGGGGGCACACACTCAATGAAAGTCGAAACTTGAGAGAGTTTTACAAGATCAAGTCAGAAAATTACTTTGTTAGCAAAGGCATAATGGAGATTATGAGCCCCGGCTCTCATATCTGAAACTGTGCTGAGTGGAGGCTACAACTGCCTCGAAAACATCTCAGACATTACACTGGAGCGGAGACTGGCTGATTTCTCACTGTCACCCCTGAGGACACTGTTGATCCAAGGCATGTAGGCAGAGAGCTTCATGTAGACAGCGTATTTCCTCACGGCACAGGCCTTATCGAAGGACAGGATCCCTGCAGCATACACTCTGCCGTCTTTGGGGTCCTGGACTGCCAGGGCACCGCCTGCATCCCCAAAGCACACATTCTCCTGGTACTTGCTGTCTCCAGTACAGAACATGTTGTCGTCTATGGTTGGAGTGCTGCCACCACGGTTGTACTCTGCCTTACAGAAGCTATGCGATGCCACAGGCAATACCAGGTGTTTCAGTGACTCAGCGGGGGTGAAGTGGACCCCCCAACCCCAGCCTGTGATGATGCCTTTCTCCTGGGCTGCCTCAGCCAGGTCCTCACCCCTCTCAGGCAGAGGGATGGGCATCACAGCCTCGCTCAGGGTGAATGGCTCCTTCAGCTGAATCAGAGCCAGGTCGTTGTCCCAGTCTGACACGCTCTGGAAGCCTGGGTGCAGAACCACCTAGAAGGGGAAGGGAATAATTCATAGGACCTTTTTTTTGACGATCTACTGTATTTGTGCTCTAACTACCTATAAGACTGAAAATGATGATGTAGGTGAGAGAGCCCAGTGCAGTTCTGCTTGCTGTAAATACTGAATTGTCTGTATATTGTTTGAAAGAGATGGTAATGGGTATACTAGCTCACCTTTTCTACAGCAACTTCTTTGGAGTCATTGGCTTGGGAGTATCGCGTGATGCCTAGGTACACCTTGGGGATGATTGGTTCTTTCCCCTGGGTGTCCTGCCTACTCTTCCTGACAAACAAGTTCCTGCCAGCGGTCAGGACCCAGCGGTCAGAGATTAGAGCTCCCCCAGCGAAGCCCCCGTTCATGACGTTTTTACTCAGATAGACCATGGCCTGCCAGGGGACATGAGGGGCCAGGGTGCCCCCAACCATACGCCTGAAGCGCAGGTCTGGGCAAGAAACACAACAACATTATTTCTATACAATCTCTATATGGTTAAAACATCCCCAACTCAGCACCACCTAGCACTTACTGCTGTGCAACTCAAACACAACCATAAAAGATTATTGCAGAAAAATGAAATGTGCCTCAATACAATTCCAGCCTTGGTTTTAGTTTGAGTTTGAGTTTGCTAAAATCAACACTATTCACTTGAATACACATAGCATTTGGTAGTAGCTTTTCTGGAACCTTTTAGCTTTGACCTGACAAAAGTTCAGTAAATTCATTAATCATCTACTATTATCTAAAAAAAAATAAGTGTTGTCATGACTTGAGCCAGACAAGGCTAGCTTTCACAGAATTACCTTGGAGGTCACAATACGCAGAAACCTAGATGAGGATGGAATTAGTGTCATTTCTCTTCTCAAACATTTTCCTGAAACATTTGATGGATTTTGAGGAATTTTACTTTTCAAGGCTTTCATGCTCTGTAGATTTTCCTAATGACATATTTTACCATCCAGCTTGGAGGAAGCTGAGACTGAGGATCTTCCTTTCCTCCCTGCTTGCCTTCTCTTTGATCCCTGTCATCTCATGTGTGTCGCTGCTGAATCGATTTTTAAGATAATCGGGATAATAGCTGTGAGCCGTGAGACTTAACAAGGTTCTCACTTGAAAGTGATGGTGACATCCTCATTTTGGCCACAGCTACTGTATTCTCCAACAGGCTGAATAGGAACAGCTTGTGTCTGCTCAGCTCAGAGTTGCGTAAGGGGATCCATAGTGAAGATTGGCTTCAGAACATCCGATGAGAGTGACAGTGTAATTGAAATGTGAGTGATATCCTTACACGAACCAGTCACAATGGGCCAGCAAATATAATATGTTTCGGAAATAGACAAATTGCACGTGTGAAAACACACGTGTAATGTGTAAGTCCAATATTTTTGGGCGATATTCTGCATCAATGGTGTCACTAACACCCACCTTAACATAGACATGGGACAAGAAAGGTTGTCAATGATCTTTAAAATGTACATGTTTTTGTTTGAAAACGTTTCATCCCTCTCACTTTGTTGACATTTCAATCTAAATCAGAAAAAGTAAGCCCGTATTGGCATAAGGCAGGGAGTTGGTTATGTGTCAGTTAGACAGATAGCTACCTGAATTGTCTGACATCTCATCAATTGATTTGGTATTGGTTTTGATTTTGATTTTGATTTTGACCTGTTCCAGACAGACACAGGAGGCCGCGAGGAGCACTACCAGGGATGACCTGCGGACAGAAGGAACACATAAGTACAGTACACACACACAGAGCCAACTGACAGACAGCGCCCAAACACTCACTAGTACCACAACTAACGGTTCCTTTACTTAGGAAGTCTCTGGGCTTGCTTGTTAACCTATATTTAGAAAAGGTCTCTAGCTAGAGCAATTTGAATGTTTTTTGAAAGATTTAAGTAGCTGTGTTTCCCTGCCATTTTACAAAGATCCATTGTCCAAAGACATTTCAGAGATTCATTTGGATTGGTACTGCAATGGCAACATTTGCCAGGCAACCCGGGTTTTGTTGAGGAAAGAATATGAAAAGTATAACATACCACATTTTGATGGAAATATCTGTTTATCAGTTTGTATGTTGAGCTGTGTCTCCTCTGTAAAGACGATGTACTCCGTGAGAAGTTATAGGACCAAGGCCTTATATCTGCTGAGGAGAGAACTCACCCCCTGTCTGCCCACCGCTGGGAATTTTGCTGGACACAGCTTCAGTTCTGATTCCCGAAAATCGGAGAGATTGCAAAATCTCTGTTCATGCCAACCCATTATTGGAATCGTGTCCAAACCCTAACCCTGACCCCATCTGGAGCTCAGCCACAGCCAACTAGTATCAGAGAAGACCATCTGAGGGATAAATCATTTCATAGGGTATGAATTATGAAATCAGAACAGGACACAGCACATCTATAATTTGTGTTTCAATTTGGTTTATTGAAAGTAAATGAGGTGCATATAAATGCCGCATCAGAGTGTGTTATTTAAAAAATGTGATACCGTCATAGTTGTTGTTGTTTGTTGTTGACTCACATTTGCTGTTTACGACTCACTTTGGTAACACTGTACTTGACATCCAGCGTCATAAAACATTATGACACAGTCATAACCATGTCATAATATGTCATAACAGCTGACATAACTTGTCATAGCCTGTTATAATATGGTCATAACACTGTTATGACACATATTTGGACCTGTTGTGACATATATTGAGTTATTTTATGGCTGGTTATAACACCTACATAAGAGTGTCAAAACCCACAAAACCTACCACACAAGGCAAACCATTCCATTACACCATAGCCTACATGTCAACAGTATGTTTATGTTATATACAAATGTTTGAAATTGACCATATTCAATTATTGTAGTTGCTCACACATTGATGTCAGACATTTTTTTTTATAAACAAAAACATTTATTTCACCTTTATTTAACCAGGTGGGCCAGTTGAGAACAAGTTCTCATTTACAACTGCGACCTGGCCAAGATAAAGCAAAGCAGTGTGACACAAACAACAACACAGAGTTACACATGGAATAAACAAACACACAGTCAATAACACAATAAAAAAATCCAGTGTTATTAACACTGGAGTGATAGATGTGCAGATGATGATGTGTAGGTAGAAATACTGGGGTGCAAAAGAACAAAAAAAAGTAAATAAAACAATATGGGGATGGGTTGGCGCCCCCCCCCTTGGGTTGTGCCATGGCGGAGATCTTTGTGGGCTATACTCGGCCTTGTCTTCGGATGGTAAGTTGGTGGTTGTAGACATCCCTCTAGTGGTGTGGGGGCTGTGCTTTGGCAAAGTGGGTGGGGTTATATCCTGCCTGTTTGGCCCTGTCCGGGGGTATCATTGGATGGGGCCACAGTGTCTTCTGATCCCTCCTGTCTCAGCCTCCAGTATTTATGCTGCAGTAGTTTATGTGTCGGGGGGCTAGGGTCAGTCTGTTACATCTGGAGTATTCTCTTGTCTTATCCGGTGTCCTGTGTGAATGTAAATATGCTCTCTCTAATTCTCTCTTTCTCTCTTTCTCTCTTTCTCTCGGAGGACCTGAGCCCTAGGACCATGCCTCAGGACTACCTGGCATGATGACTCCTTGCTGTCCCCAGTCCACCTGGCCATGCTGCTGCTCCAGTTTCAACTGTTCTGCCTGCGGCTATGGAACCCTGACCTGTTCACCGGACGTGCTTGTTACACCCTCGACAACTACAATGATTATTATTATCTGACCATGCTGGTCATTTATGAACATTTTAACATCTTGACCATGTTCTGTTATAATATCCACCCGGCACAGCCAGAAGAGGACTGGCCACCCCTCATAGCCTGGTTCCTCTCTAGGTTTCTTCCTAGTTTTTGGCCTTTCTAGGGAGTTTTTCCTCGGGAGTTTTTCCTAGCCACCGTGCGTCTTTCACATGCATTGCTTGCTGTTTGGGGTTTTAGGCTGGGTTTCTGTACAGCACTTTGAGATTTCAGCTGATGTACGAAGGGCTATATAAATAAATTTGATTTGATTTGTAGGTAGTTGGATGGGCTATTTACAGATGGGCTATGTACAGCTGCAATGATCGGTAAGCTGCTCAAATAGCTGATTCTTGAAGTTAGCCAGGGAGCTATACCGTTGAAGTTGGAGGTTTACATACACCTTACCCAAATACATTTAAACTCAGTTTTTCACAATTCCTGACATTTAATTCTAGTAAAAGTTCCCTGTCTTAGGTCAGTTAGGATCACCACTTTATGTTAAGACTGTGAAATGTCAGAAAGATAGTAGGGAGAATAATTTATTTCAGCTTTTATTTCTTTCATCGCATTCCCAGTGGGTCAGAAGTTTACATACACTCAATTAGTATTTGGTAGCATTGCCTTTAAATTGTTTAACTTGGGTCAAAGGTTTTGGGTAGCCTTCCTCAAGCTTCCCACAATATGTTGGGTGAATTTTACCCCATTCCTCCTGACAGAGCTGGTGTAACTGAGTCAGGTTTGTAGACCTCCTTGCTCGCACACACTTTTTCAGTTCTGCCCACACATTTTCTATAGGATTGAGGTCAGGGCTTTGTGATCGCCACTCCAATACATTAACTTTGTTTGTCCTTAAGCCATTTTGCCACAACATTGGAAGTATGTTTGGGGTCATTGTCCATTTGGAAGACCCATTTGAGACCAAGCTTTAACTTCCTGACTGATGTCTTGAGATGTTGCTTCAATATGTCCACATAATTTTCCTACCTCATGATGCCATCTATTTTGTGAAGTGCACCAGTCCCTCCTGCAGCAAAGCACCCCCACAACATGATGCTGCCACCCCCGTGCTTCATGGTTGGGATGGTGTTCTTCGGCTTGCAAGCCTCCCACTTTTTCCTCCAAACAGAACGATGGTCATTATGGCCAACAGTTCTATTTTTGTTTCATCAGATCAGAGGACATTTCTCCAAAAAGTATGATCTTTGTCCCCATGTGCAGTTGCAAACTGTAGTCTGGCTTTTTTTATGGTGGTTTTGGAGCAGTGGCTTCTTCCTTTCTGAGTGGCCTTATGTTGATATAGGACTCGTTTTACTGTGGATATAGATACTTTTGTACCTGTTTCCTCCACCATCTTCACAAGGTCCTTTGCTGTTGTTCTGGGATTGATTTGCACTTTTTGCACCAAAGTACGTTCATCTCTAGGAGATTTTCACCAAAGTTGATTTGTCACGTGCGCTGAATACAGCAGGTGTACAGTGAAATGCTTACTTACAGGCTCTAACCAATAGTGCATAAAAGGTATTAGGTGAACAATAGGTAAGTAAGTAAAGAAATAAAACAACAGTAAAAAGACTGACCGTTATAGGCTATATACAGTAGCGAGGCTATATACAGTAGCGAGGCTACATACAGACACCGGTTAGTCAGACTGATTGAGGTAGTATGTACATGTAGATATGGTTAAAGTGACTATGCATATATGATGAACAGAGAGTAGCAGTAACGTAAAAGAGGGGTTGGCGGGTGGTGGGCGGGACCCAATGCAGATAGTCCGGGTAGCCATTTGATTACCTGTTCAGGAGTCTTATGGTTTGGGGGTAAAAACTGTTGAGAAGCCTTTTTGTCCTAGACTTGGCACTCCGGTACCGCTTGCCATGCGGTAGTAGAGAGAACAGTCTATGACTGGGGTTGCTGGGGTCTTTGACAATTTTTAGGGCCTTTCTCTGGCACCGCCTGGTGTAAAGGTCCTGGATGGCAGGCAGATTAGCCCCAGTGATGTACTGGGCCGTACGCACTACCCTCTGTAGTGGCTTGCGGTCAGAGGCCGAGTAGTTGCCATACCAGGCAGTGATGCAACCAGTCAGGATGCTCTCGATGTTGCAGCTGTAGAACCTTTTGAGAATCTCAGGACCCATATCAAATCTTTTTAGTTTCCTGAGGGGGAATAGGCTTTGTCGTGCCCTCTTCACGACTGTCATGGTGTGTTTGGATCATTCTAGTTTGTTGTTGATGTGGACACCAAGGAACTTGAAGCTCTCAACCTGCTCCACTACAGCCCCGTCGATGAGAATGGGGGCGTGCTCAGTCCTCCTTTTCCTGTGGTCCACAATCATCTCCTTAGTCTTGGTTACGTTGAGGGATAGGTTGTTATTCTGGCACCACCTGGCCAGGTCTCTGACCTCCTCCCTATAGGCTGTCTCGTCGTTGTCGGTGATCAGGCCTACCACTGTTGTGTCGACTGCAAACTTAATGATTAGGTTGGAGTCGTGCCTGGCCATGCAGTCATGGGTGAACAAGGAGTACAGGAGGGGACTGAGCACACACCCCTGGGGAGCTCCAGTGTTGAGGACCAGCGTGGCAGATGTGTTGCTACCTACCCTCACCACCTGGCCCGTCAGGAAGTCCAGGATCCAGTTGCAGAGGGAGGTGTTTAGTCCCAGGATCCTTAGCTTAGTGATGAGCTTTGAGGGTACTATGGTGTTGAACGCTGAGCTGTAGTCAATGAACAGCATTCTCACATAAGTGTTCCTTTTATCCAGGTGGGAAAGGGCAGTGTGGAGTGCAATAGAGATTGCATCATCTGTGGATCTGTTGGGGCGGTATGCAAATTGGAGTGGGTCTAGGGTTTCTGGGATAATGGTGTTGATGTGAGCCATTACCAACCTTTCAAAGCACTTCATAGCTACAGACGTGAGTGCGTGAGTCATTTAGACAGGTTGCCTTTGTGTTCTTGGGCACAGGGACTATGGTGGTCTTTTTGAAACATGTTGGTATTACAGACTCAATCAGGGACATGTTGAAAATGTCAGTGAAGACACTTGCCAGTTGGTCAGCACATGCCAGGAGCACACATCCTGGTAATCCATCTGGCCCCGCAGCCTTGTGTATGTTATTTTTTATTATTTTTTACCCCTTTTTTTCTCCCCAATTTCATGGTATCCAATTGGTAGTAGTGACAGTCTTGTCTCTTTGCTGCAACTCCCGTACGGACTCGGGAGAGGCAAAGGTCAAGAGCCATCCTCCAAAACACAACCCAACCTAGCCGCACTGCTTCTTGACACAATGTACATCCAACCCGGAAGCCAGCCACACCAATGTGTCGGAGGAAACACCGTACACCTGGCGACCTGGTCAGCGTGCACTGCCCCCGGCCCGACACAGGAGTCGCTAGTGCGCGATGAGACAAGGATATCCCTGCCGGCCAAACCCTCCCTAACCCGGACGATGCTGGGCCAATTGTGCACTGCCCCATGGGCCTCCCGGTCGCTGCCGGCTGCGACAGAGCCTAGGCTCAAACCTCGAATCTCTGGTGGCACAGCTAGCACCTTAGACCACTGCGCCACCCGGGAGGCTAGCCTTGTGTATGTAGACCTGTTTAAAGGTCTTACTCACGTCGGCAACGGAGAGCATGATCACACAGTCGTCCGGAACAGCTGATGCTCTCATGCATGCCTCAGTGTTGCTTGCCTCGAAGCGAGCATAGAAGTGATTTAGCTCATCTGGTAGGCTCGTGTCACTGGGCAGCTCGCGGCTGTGCTTCCCTTTGAAGTCTGTAATAGTTTGCAAGCCCTGCCACATAAGACGAGCATCGGAGCCAGTGTAATATGATTCAATCTTAGCCCTGTATTGACACTTTGCCTGTTTAATGGTTCGTCGGAGGGCATAGCAGGATTTCTTATGAGCTTCCGGGTTAGAGTCCCGCACCTTGAAAGCGGCAGCTCTACCCTTTAGCTCAGTGCGAATGTTGCCTGTAATCCATGGCTTCTGGTTGGGGTATGTACATACAGTTACTGTGGGGACGACGTCCTTGATGCACTTATTGAT
Source organism: Salmo trutta (assembly GCF_901001165.1). Lineage (NCBI taxonomy): Eukaryota > Metazoa > Chordata > Actinopteri > Salmoniformes > Salmonidae > Salmo > Salmo trutta. The sequence goes on along the minus strand of NW_021822911.1, from coordinate 2,307,710 downwards.
AAAGCCAGTGACTGATGTGGTGTACTCCTCAATGCCATCGGAAGAATCCCGGAACATGTTCCAGTCTGTGATAGCAAAACATTCCTGTAGTTTAGCATCTGCTTCATCTGACCACTTTTTTATTGACCGAGTCACTGGTGCTTCCTGCTTTAATTTTTGCTTATAAGCAGGAATCAGGAGGACAGAGTTGTGGCCGGATTTACCAAATGGAGGGCGAGGGAGAGCTTTGTATGCGTCTCTGTCTGTGGAGTACAGGTGATCTAGAATTTTTTTCCCTCTGGATGCACATTTAACATGTTGATATAAATTTGGTAGAACTGATTTAAGTTTCCCTGCATTAGTCTCTGGCCACTAGGAGCACCGCCTCTGGGTGAGTGGTTTCCTGTTTGCTTATTTCCTTATACAGCTGACTAAGTTCCAGCTTTGTGAAATCATGTGAATTCCACTTGGCTGTTGACAGAGGGAGAGAGAACAGGTAGCCTAGTAGTGTAAAGTTGAGTAAACAAGTAGTCTGTCCCTTTGCCATGCTTCTTGTCTCTCAACAACATTAGGAAAAGTCCAGCCTTGCAACTAAAGAATTTGCTGGTGTTTGGGAAAGAAATTGTAGTATTATGTGACTTTCTTCCACTGGGAGATCTGGTCATTATCTGATTATTCAATTCTGAGTTTGCATCCCAATATTACACTTTATATACGTCATAGAATACTGAATATAACAAAACTGTTAGACATAGAAACACCGGATTTTCTGCATTAAAAAAAATCGAATAATGTTTATAAATGATTAAATTATGAAAAATAAGAATATCACTCCACCCGTGAGGCCACTAGATAATTTGACTGCAGGACAGGGCTACTACCACATCCCAGTTGAAAGCACCTTCTGACATGCATCAGTGTGCGATCTCATTCTTATGGCCACTCGTTGGAGTGGAGTAGTTTGTTCATAGCCATCCTCCTTTTTGTCCGTAAATTATTTTGCTATAGTATCGATTAAATGTAAAATGAGAGGCTTTCATTGACAAACAGAAAAAAAGCTGCAGTGCTTTGTAGCAAAGAGGTGAGCGTACAACGTACAGTATGTTGTCGTGTACTTATATTGCTGTAGATCTAGGGATTGATACTGGCTGAACAGTATCATGTACCTCATCAGTGTAATTAAAGCATATACAACAGCCATTGTTAATAGGAACTGTGTCAGGGCTAACGAGTTAGCAGATTGTCTCTCAGATGGTCTCATCGGTATCATTCATTCATGTTTCTGAAACAAGTGGGCGGGCTGGCATAACGCAATGACTGATGCAAGGACAGAGGGATGGATTGCCTGGCACTGTAATGCTGTTGATGTCTCTGAACTGTCATGCTCTTAGTGCCTGATGTTACATAAGACTGGTAACGTCATTGTGGCTCTATGTCACACTGTCACAACCACTGATTGTCCTTAGGCCTTGTGATTCCAGACTGGAACCTGTGTGTTGTGTTGGGTATCACACTACAGGACAGGACATGATGTACAGGTACGTGTACAGATAAAAACACCCATCTGCCAGCAGCCATTACATTACATTTAGCATTTCACGTGTGTGTGTGTGTGTGTGTGTGTGTGTGTGTGTGTGTGTGTGTGTGTGTGTGTGTGTGTGTGTGTGTGTGTGTGTGTGTGTGTGTGTGTGTGTGTGTGTGTCAAATCAAATGTTATTTGTTACATGCGCCAAATACAACAGTGAAATGCTTACTTACAAACTCTTTCCCAAAGATGTAGAGTTTTAGATAAAATGATAAAAAAAGTGAGAAATAAAACACACAAGCATGAAGCTATATACAAGGAGTACCAAAGACTGTCCAGGAGTTGGCGGATGCTTTAGTCCAGGTCTGGGAGGAGATCCCTCAGGAGACCATCCGCCACCTCATCAGGAGCATGCCCAGGCGTTGTAGGGAGGTCATACAGGCACGTGGAGGCCACACACACTACTGAGCCTCATTTTTACTTGTTTTAAGGACATTACATGAAAGTTGGATCAGCCTGTAGTGTGGTTTTCCACTTTAATTTTGAGTGTGACTCCAAATCCAGACCTCCATGGGTTAATAAATTGGATTTCCATTGATTATTTTTGTGTGATTTTGTTGTCAGCACATTCAACTATGTAAAGAAAAAAGTATTTAATAAGATTATTTCTTTCATTCAGATCTAGGATGTGTTGTTTAAGTGTTCCCTTTATTTTTTTGAGCAGTATATATATAAATATAATAATAAGAGTGAAAAGTAGCAGCAGTGCATATGCTGGTTGTGAGTCTGTGGTGGCGTGTGTGTGTGTGTATGTGACATCAGTATGCGTGAGTGTGTTATGTGTGTGTGTTGTGTGTGTGGATAGAGACATGTGTATGTATATATAGCCAGTGCAGGTAGAGTCAGTACAGATAGTCTGAGAAGCTATTCAGCAGTCTAATTGCTTTCAAGATAGAAGCTATCTTGGAGCCTGTTGGTCTGAGACCCGTTGCTCCGGTAGCACAGAGAACAGTCCATGTGCTTAGGTGGCTGAAGTCTTTGGCAATTTCCTGGGCCTTCCTTAGACACCGCCTGGTATAAACGTCCAGGATGGCATGGAGTTCGGCCCCAGAGAAGTACTAGGCTGTCCGCACCACCCTCTGTAGAGCCTTGTGGTCAAGGGCGGTGCAGTTGCCATACCAGACGGCGAAGCAGCCAGTCAAGATGCTCTCATTGGTGCAGCTTTAGAACTTCTTGAGTATCTGAGGACCAAATCTGTGTGTGTGTGTGCGTCTTTTTTGTTATTATTTTTGTTTTGTTGTTGAAACAGAGGAGAGGAGACTCCGGCAGCGACGTCAGAAAATTGCAGTACATATTGTGCTGTTCTATCACGCATGCAATAATGTCAGAGGGAAAAACAGTGTTGGTTGTTTGCAGTAACTTCTTTGTTGTTGTAATCCCAAACGGATGTGGCAGTTTCACCAATTAAGGATTCCAGCTGTAGCCCTTTCCTGCAGTCAAATGACCTAGTGGCCTCAAAAAGGAGGATGGTTATGAACAAACCACTCCTACGAGTGGAGTACTTTTGTTTCAAAGTAGATTTGTTTGACTACCAAGAAACACTCTGTGTGACACTGATGTAGTCCTCTGCAGTAAAAGGTTTTTAAAGCAGGAGAAAGAGACGAGTTGGTGCACTGTTACCAGCCTTTACTCTTCAGCTGTATGGTTACACTTTCACATTACTGTACTATGCATCCTCTCTATTTTCGCTGCAGCACAAATCAGGATAGCTATGTCTGTCTATACAAAGGTCTTAGTCATGAATGTTTCAAGCTATTCACGTTGATTCAATCACTGCTATTCAATACGGAATCAACAAAGGTTTACACCACACACTGATTGCCAATCAGAGGATGGTGAACTGTCCCTTTGAACCAGGTGACTCAAATGCCTGAGTCATATGTGATCATATAACATTCAAAACCTCCTGAGATCAACAAGTTATCACATAGTCTTGAATGACAACTACAGGAATTTTGTAACTCTGGACGTCATTCATTTCTTTGATATTTTATTTTGAAAGAATATTTCAAATCCATTGCTCTGAGTCATAAGAGTTCATTGTATTTCAGTTGAATTAATTGTATTCACAAGTGCTGCTCCCATTGAGGAGCCTCTCTATCTATGTAAATAGTGTTGTGTATTTTTCCAGACCCTTAATAAAAAATTGTACTCTTCTGAATAGCAGGAGTCAGGCAAGTGGGCTGTGGACTTTCTTGACTTTTCTTGACGTCTTTTAGTTTGATTGACTCCACCAAGGGGCAAAGATATAATCCTGTCAACAGTTTAATTTATAGATTTGTTGCTTCAGAGTGCAATCATTTATGATGCTTACGCATTTGACCTTCACTGTCCTCAAGTCTCTGTCAGACCACATACAAACAGACATCTGTTGTTAGATGTTCGTTACAAATATGAAATATTAAATCAGTGACTTTCTATATATTTCTGTGTTGGTATCAAAGCAGAGCACAGCTTGTGTGAGCAGACAAAGGTGCTCAGGCAGCAGTCTGGAGGACTGGCTGCTGGCTGCTTGTCAACAACTTTTCAATACATCTATTTATGACCTTAGTTTAACTGTTGTACCCCATCAGAATGCAAAATATAATCTTGTTTAACTCCATTGTTTGTAAACAATGTGAATGTAAACAAACACTGTATAGCCTCAAAACAATGTGAATGTAAACAAACACTGTATAGCCTCAAAACAATGTGAATGTAAACAAACACTGTATAGCCTCAAAACAATGTGAATGTAAACAAACACTGTATAGCCTCAAAACAATGTGAATGTAAACAAACACTGTATAGCCTCAAAACAATGTGAATGTAAACAAACACTGTATAGCCTCAAAACAATGTGAATGTAAACAAACACTGTATAGCCTCAAAACAATGTGAATGTAAACAAACACTGTATAGCCTCAAAACAATGTGAATGTAAACAAACACTGTATAGCCTTAAAACAATGTGAATGTAAACAAACACTGTATAGCCTTAAAACAATGTGAATGTAAACAAACACTGTATAGCCTTAAAACAATGTGAATGTAAACAAACACTGTATAGCCTCAAAACAATGTGAATGTAAACAAACACTGTATAGCCTCAAACAATGTGAATGTAAACAAACACTGTATAGCCTCAAAACAATGTGAATGTAAACAAACACTGTATAGCCTTAAAACAATGTGAATGTAAACAAACACTGTATAGCCTTAAAACAATGTGAATGTAAACAAACACTGTATAGCCTCAAAACAATGTGAATGTAAACAAATACTGTATAGCCTTAAAACAATGTGAATGTAAACAAACACTGTATAGCCTCAAAACAATGTGAATGTAAACAAACACTGTATAGCCTCAAAACAATGTGAATGTAAACAAACAATGTATAGCCTCAAAACAATGTGAATGTAAACAAACACTGTATAGCCTCAAAACAATGTGAATGTAAACAAACACTGTATAGCCTCAAAACAATGTGAATGTAAACAAACACTGTATAGCCTCAAAACAATGTGAATGTAAACAAACACTGTATAGCCTTAAAACAATGTGAATGTAAACAAACACTGTATAGCCTCAAAACAATGTGAATGTAAACAAACACTGTATAGCCTTAAAACAATGTGAATGTAAACAAACACTGTATAGCCTCAAAACAATGTGAATGTAAACAAACACTGTATAGCCTCAAAACAATGTGAATGTAAACAAACACTGTATAGCCTCAAAACAATGTGAATGTAAACAAACACTGTATAGCCTTAAAACAATGTGAATGTAAACAAACACTGTATAGCCTCAAAACAATGTGAATGTAAACAAACACTGTATAGCCTCAAAACAATGTGAATGTAAACAAACACTGTATAGCCTCAAAACAATGTGAATGTAAACAAACACTGTATAGCCTCAAAACAATGTGAATGTAAACAAACACTGTATAGCCTCAAAACAATGTGAATGTAAACAAACACTGTATAGCCTCAAAACAATGTGAATGTAAACAAACACTGTATAGCCTCAAAACAATGTGAATGTAAACAAACACTGTATAGCCTCAAAACAATGTGAATGTAAACAAACACTGTATAGCCTCAAAACAATGTGAATGTAAACAAACACTGTACAGCCTCAAAACAATGTGAATGTAAACAAACACTGTATAGCCTCAAAACAATGTGAATGTAAACAAACACTGTATAGCCTCAAAACAATGTGAATGTAAACAAACACTGTATAGCCTCAAAACAATGTGAATGTAAACAAACACTGTATAGCCTCAAAACAATGTGAATGTAAACAAACACTGTATAGCCTCAAAACAATGTGAATGTAAACAAACACTGTATAGCCTCAAAACAATGTGAATGTTAACAAACACTGTATAGCCTCAAAACAATGTGAATGTAAACAAACACTGTATAGCCTCAAAACAATGTGAATGTAAACAAACACTGTATAGCCTCAAAACAATGTGAATGTAAACAAACACTGTATAGCCTCAAAACAATGTGAATGTAAACAAACACTGTATAGCCTCAAAACATGGTTAAAACTATAACTTTGTGAATGTAAACAAACACTGTATAGCCTCAAAACATGGTTAAAACTATAACTTTGTGAATGTAAACAAACACTGTATAGCCTCAAAACATGGTTAAAACTATAACTTTGTGAATGTAAACAAACACTGTATAGCCTCAAAACATGGTTAAAACTATAACTTTGTGAATGTAAACAAACACTGTATAGCCTCAAAACATGGTTAAAACTATAACTTTGTGAATGTAAACAAACACTGTATAGCCTCAAAACATGGTTAAAACTATAACTTTGTGAATGTAAACAAACACTGTATAGCCTCAAAACATGGTTAAAACTATAACTTTGTGAATGTAAACAAACACTGTATAGCCTCAAAACATGGTTAAAACTATAACTTTGTGAATGTAAACAAACACTGTATAGCCTCAAAACAATGTGGTTAAAACTATAACTTTGTGAATGTAAACAAACACTGTATAGCCTCAAAACAATGTGGTTAAAACTATAACTTTGTGAATGTAAACAAACACTGTATAGCCTCAAAACAATGTGGTTAAAACTATAACTTTGTGAATGTAAACAAACACTGTATAGCCTCAAAACATGGTTAAAACTATAACTTTGATACCGTGGAAGGTCAGTCCTTGCATTCATGACTCTGTCTATAATTTTGAAAGTGGTTTCATTTCTCCAGTGCCATCCCTCATCCCTTTACTAAAACGTTGTTATGGTTCAAACTGCACATTACCATTGGCTACATCAGAGTGCTTCTGAGACAGCATGGAATAATTCACAAATGACAAGAGGAGAATCTACATAGTAAAGCACTCGTAGCAACAATATCAATAACACCACTCTCAGTACAGATGCTATGACTCTACCTGACAGCCATGTGGTTGAAAATACAGTACATTCTTACCAGAGTGCCGTACCTTTAAAGAGATAGGGTGTGCTGTGGGGGACCATATGTTGTGTTGTCTCTCTTGTTTTGATGTGTGTTTTGTCCTATATTTATATTGTTTTTATTTTTTATTTTTAATCCCAGGCCCACGTCTCTGCAGGAGGCCTTTTGCCTTTTGGTAGGCCGTCATTGTAAATAAGAATTTGCTCTCAACTGACTTACCTAGTTAAATAAAGGTTCAATTAAAAATAAATATGGTGAGAGGACACCAAGGGACTTTGCAGATCATAACGAGGTCATTAAGTGGGAGGGGAAAAGGGTGGGTGGGGTGCTGTGACTGACCGAGAAAATCGGCGGAGGGCATGGGAAGGCAATGGGAGCAGTGCTTCCCAGGTCTGACATTGTGATGTCAGCGTAGTAATCTACCGATCAGCTGCATTCCCCAGTTGTCTCTCATTGTGGGTCATATGACCATAGAATTATGAATTAGAATACTAGAATAGTTATTTAATAGGATCTCTATACATATTATTCAGCTGGAGTGGACCGACAAACTCATTAGCTAGCTACATCGCCTCATGAGAAACAAAAGTCATTTCAGAAAATTAGTCAAATTAACCGCATGGGTGAGCTTACTTTCATTCAGAGCATAATTTAGTTACATGGAGAGTTTTTCTCCTGGAATTTCTATTTTGCATCAGGCTATGTCACTACATGGTGATTAGCTTTTAAAAGAGGATAATAAACTGTCTTTTTTCTGGGTATTGTTTTGCTATCTTGTCTGTGTAATTCAAGGACAAGTTGACTGAGTGTGATCGTGGAGGGAAGACACTGTGCTGAAAATATACATATAAATAGCAACTGTCAGGCCCATTGACTGCACTGATACAGGTGGAGACTGTTGTATTATTCATTACATGAGCTTGAAGCCACAACAGACAGTGAAGTCATATGTTTGTCCCACTCCATTAACAGTCAGCACGCCATTTTAATTTAGCCTTCTGGATTTGTAGGTATGTGGACTCCATACCACACAAATGCATTATAAGACAAGACAAACATGGACATGCTAGGGGGAATGCTTTGACGTTGCCAGATTATCCAAATCGGAAAGAAGAATGACCTTGTTATATTGCTATGAGATTGAGTGTGTGCATTTATATGACGTTCATTTAGATATTGTTAACAATTATGTGGTAAGTCATTAATAGTTCACCACCCCAGTATTACAATCTAGTGATTAAAGAAGTGTTTACCTGGCTAGGTGGATCTACCGTTGACTGCAAGCTGTTGTTATTTTATTGTGATAAGTTATTATGATTGGGTGAAGCAGCCATGAATGCTCAGTGCTTACACATGAAGTGCAGTGATAGTGGAGGGGGGAGTTGACTAGGATGGTGCCTCCCTGAAGGCTGCGGCAGGGCCGTGGCAGGATGTGACCCATGCCAGGGCCCCTAAGCGATATGTTGCTACCTCATCAACTGGAGCTGGGCTGACGGTCGCCAGCGTATGCTCTCGGCACTACAAGGGCATGGACTCTGGCGGGGGGATTAAGAGTGCACTGCCAGGGGTGGAAGAATGAGAGAGGAACAGAGTAGAGAGGGGGAGAAAGGAGAGAAAGGGGGAAGAGGAGAGAGCGAGTAGGGGAGGGAGAGAGTGCCCAAACAAGGAAGCCAGGGAAAGAATACAAGCCACAGAGAGAGAGAGAGAGAGCTAGGTAAGGGTTAGTCACGTGTCAAACTCATTCCACAGAGGGCCAAGAGTCTGCAGGTTATCCCTCCACCCTTGTACTTGATAGATTAATTAAGGTCACTAATTAGTTAGGAACTCCCCTCACCTGGTTGTCTAGGTCTTTATTGAAAGGAAAAACCAAAAACCCGCAGACACTTGTGAATCGAATTTGACACCCCTAGGCTAGACGTTGTTGACTGTGGAGTTGTTGACTGTGGAGTTACTGGAAAAAGACTGACTGAGGGAGAAAAAAAGAGCTAGACAGTGCCTAATTTGTAAATCAGGAGTTGCCGGAACAAGTGAGCACGAGAGGGGGGTGACCTGCATTGCATGCATATCATCACATTTGCGTAGTGGCATAGAGCAGTAAGTAGAGGCATTTACAGAAGTTGCCCACATGGGAAAAAAGGTTTGTGGCCTAGGGTCCAGAAAATGTTTGGCCTTTTTATAAACGCATTTAATGCAATTCTACGTCATTTTACGATTGGAGATTTTGGCACGATCTTTTTTAATGCTGCGTTCAAAACAACTGGGAACTCGGAGCTGGGCAATCTACGACTTCAGACTTCAGTGCGTTCAAGACAACTGGGAACTCGGAGCTGGGCATTCTACGACTTCAGACTTCAGTGCGTTCAAGACAACTGGGAACTCGGAGCTGGGCAATCTACGACTTCAGACTTCAGTGCGTTCAAGACAACTGCGAAATTGGGGAAATAACGAGCTCAGACTGGAAAAATTTGTTTTGGATGGTCATCCAATTTGAAATTCCACATGGGGAACTCTGGCCTCTTCTAGAGCTCCGACTTTCTATTATCTCTCTCTCCCGCTCTCTACTCCGATAATTTGTTATGAATTACATGAGCCTGGGGAACTCTGGCCTCTTCTAGAGCTCCGACTTTCCGACCTGACGATCACTGACATCATGATTCGGCTTATTTGTTTTCGAGTTCCAAGTTGTCTTGAAAGCACAAAATGATCGAAATGACAGGCAATTTAGACACTGACAAACTGAGAATCTGAGATCAATGAAAACGACATTGAATCCATCAATAGCCTAGGCCTATTTAATTTATTTCTCAACAGACAGCAGTAACCATAACTTTGTCAAATGTATTTCAACCCTTTGCGCGGCTCTATAAGGACATTATGAATTGCAATGCTGGAGAGATGAGAGTTGCAGGCTCATGTCTATCGGAGTAGAGAGCGGGAGAGAGAGATAATAGAAAGTGAATCTCATTGTAGTGAGAGATGGGGGGGGATTAAAGAAGAGGCAACTCCAAAGAACTTTGATCACGTTTATTAGAATCTTTACATTGCAAAAAGTGACAATTATTTTTCATGCCAGAAGAGGTACCGGATCCGGACAAAACGAAACTGTTCCAAGACGGAGAGGTGCCAGATCCTGTTCCAGTAGGATCCGGCTAAAATTAAGCACTGGAGAGAGGGCAAGTGCTGAGCGATTAACCGAAATTTCGTATTTTTTTCTCCGATTATTCAACAACTAATTGACCGATGTGGGTTCAATGACTTGAATTCCATTTAGTTCGTTATTTCTGTGATCCCAACGCGCCGTTTCTCCAGAGAGAAATCAAATCATTCACGAGAGAAATCAAGTCATTCACGAGAGAAATCAAGTCAAGAACTATGTGGGACACTGGGCTGAAGGGAGTTGTAGTTTTCATTAACCAAATATTCAACCTAGTTCAGCGCAGAAATGTCGTAATTAACTACATTAACCACGTTTTTATCAACAGTTTTTAATTTGTTCGTTCGACATGGTGGGATATTTTTGTCTGTAAAATTAATTATGCGAGAAATGGCGGTGGAAACGCCTTTATGCTCAAATATTTATGTCATTTCCATCATATCGAAGTAAACTTGTCACGCGATGATATTGAGTGTGGCCCTCCCACTACTACTCAGGAAACCATGCTGTTTCTTAGGCAACAGATTAAGTATATTATGATGAATTTCACAGTGTTGAAAGTGCACGGTGATGAGCTTGGTGCTCCTTTCCAATAAATATCGAGGGTCTTATTCTGGTGACACGATGCTCAACTGCCCTTTTGACAAATACAAATATCTTATCCAAAATAATTGAATCATGTGTACTAGCCAGTGGCAACCCGTCATTCAGGGCAGGTGAGGCAGATGTCTTTCTTGCTATCCACAAAAACATTGTGCCATCTGGTTTGCTTAATATAAGTATTTTGAAATTATTTTTACTTTAGCAATTCCATTTATTTTAAGTATATTTAAAACCAAATACTTTTAGACTTTTATTCCTGAGTGGCGCAGCGGTCTAAGGCACTGCATCTCAGTGCAAGAGGTATCACTTCAGTCCCTGGTTTGAATCCAGGCTGTATCACATCCGGCCGTGATTGAGAGTCCCATAGGGTGGCGCACAATTGGCCCAGCGTCGTCCGGTTTTGACCAGGGTAGGCCGTCATTGTAAATAATAAATATTTGTTCTTAACTGACTTTCCTAGTTAAATTAAAATAAAAATCTAATGACTGAAGTCGTATTTTACTGGGTGACTTCCACTACTACTAGAGTCATTTTCTATTAAGGTATCTTTACTTTTACTCAACTATGACTATTGAGTACATTTTGCACCTCTGCAAGCTGGCTGTTCTTTCCAGCTCGGACAGAGAGACACTTTTACGCCTGCTACTTTAGGTTAGATACACACAGACCGCATAAACCACATAGGAGATGTACACAACACAACAATGAGAGAGGGATAGAGACAGTTTGTGAAAGTATGCCTTATCTCAGCCTGGTCTCATAGACTAGACGTAACATAGTAAATGTAAATCCGGGACCTCCAAATTAGTATGATGTGTTATGTTTGGTATGGTTACATAAGACAGAAGGTTAATTATGGCAAAAACAAAAGTTGGGTGGTTGGTCGGGGTGGTTGGTCGGGGTGGTTGGGTCTAGCAACCCAAAGGTTGTGTATTTGAATCTCATCATGTACAACTTTAACATTTTTGCTAATTAGCTTTTTAGCTACTTTGCAACTACTTGGCATGTTAGCTAAACCTTCCCCTAACCTTATCCCTTTAACCAAACTCCTAACCTCAACCCTAACCTTAACCCTAACAATAACCCCTAACCCTATCCTCTAGCTTAGCTAACGTTAGCCACCTAGTTAAGGTTAGTGTTAGCCACCTAGCTAACGTTAGCCACCTAGTTAAGGTTAGTGTTAGCCACCTAGCTAACGTTAGCCACCTAGTTAAGGTTAGTGTTAGCCACCTAGCTAACGTTAGCCACAACAAATTTGAAGTTTTGCAAATTCATAACATATTGTACAAATTGCAATTAGCAACATATCATACGAATTGTAATTCGTAACATCATACTACATTGAACAAAAATATAAACTCAACATGTAAAGTGTTGGTCCCATGTTTCATGAGCTGAAATAAAATATCCCAGAAATGTTCCATACGCACAAAAAGCTTATTTCTCTCACATTTTGTTTACATCCTTGTTAGTGAGCATTTCTCTTTTGCTAAGATAATCCATCCACCTGACAGGTGTGGCATATCAAGAAGCTGAATAAACAGCATGATCATTACACAGGTGCACCTTGTGCTGGGGGACAATAAAGGGCCACTCTAAAATGTGCAGTTTTGTCACACAACACAATGCCACAGATGTCTCAAGTTTTGAGGGACCGTGCAATTGGCATGCTGACTGCAAGAATGTCCACCAAAGCTGTTGCCAGATAATTTAATGTTAATTTCTCTACCAGAAGCCACCTCCAACGTTGCTTTAAAGAATTTGGCAGTACGACCAACCGGCCTCTCAACCGCAGACCACGTGTATGGCGTTGTGTGGGCGAGGGGTTTGCTGATGTCAACGTGTGAACATAGTGCCCCATGGTGGCGGTGGGGTTATGGTATGGGTAGGCATAAAATACAGACAACAAAAAAATGGCAATTTGAATGCACATAAATACCGTGACGAGATTCTGAGGCCCATAATGAGGCCAATATTGTTTTACGTATCTGTGACCAACAGATGCATATCTGTGTTCCCAGTCATGTGAAATCCATAGATTAGGGTCTAATGAATTTATTTAAATTGACTGATTTCCTTATATGAACTGTAACTCAGTAAAATCTTTGAAATTGTTGCACATTGCATTTATATTTTTGTTCAGTATAATTGAAGTGTCCCAGATTTCGTTTACTAAGTTACATCTACCCCCCAGTCCAGGTTGGTTATCTACTTTGAAGAGCTAGTCAAATAATTTTGTCAGACAGCTCTGCAACATACTTAGGCAGGCTTGCCTAGCTGAATAGGATGACTAAAGACAGTACAGTACAGGGTGCGCAGAGATAACTTTGTCTGGCTAGCTGCTACTGCCTGAGCAGAGATGAGATGATGACTTTAAGGAATTAAAAATAATAAAGCCATCAAATAAAACGAAGTAAAATACACAACTGAAATATTGTATTATTTCATAGCAATTTCCTATTTTTCTATTGATGTCAACCCAATGTGGACCTGACAGAAATAATTGAATGTGAATGTTCACTGTTGTTGGCTTTAGAATTTCAATTAAAAAGCTCTAAAATCATTTGAATGTCATTATTTCATAATGCATTTAATTTAGAAAAAAACTATCGTAAACAAAATAAAAAAACATAATTATTTTTTATAATCGAACCCAAAACCGAATCGAGCTCAAAAAACACTTATCGCTCAGCACTAGTTCCATGTAGAACCCTCTGTGGAAATGGTTCTACATGGAACCTCAAAGTTTCTATCAGGAACCAAAAGTGTTCTACTTGGAACCAAAAAAGGTTAGTCAAATGGTTCTCTTATGGGGACAGATAGCACCTTTTTTATGAGTGTAGAGAGCGCACAAGACAAAGGGCATATAAGTCGCTTGGAGTGGTGAGAGACAGAAGGGGGAGGGAAAGTGTGGGGGAAAGAGACTGGGAGAGAGAAGCTGCTCTGTGTGGACTGTAGCTTGCAGCTGTAATTGTGGAAGAGCGAGAAAGCGTGCTCATGTGAGAGAGACTCAGAGACTACTAGAGAGAGAGAGAGAGAAAGCAAAAGAGGTTGAGAGAGAGTGAGAGAGAGACAGACAGATAGCGAAGGCTGAAACACAGAGAGTGAAGTAAATAAAGAATGCAAGAAAGACAGTACAGTGACGCAGTGCTTCTCTGTCTACTGTAGGTGTACGAATTCTGTGGAGGCAGCGTGATACAAGGACTATACATTTCCTGTCTCTTATCAACCGGATTTACTCCGAAAAGGGCATCAATGACCATTGGACCATATACTTCTCCACAATATTGCAGGCACTAAAGGTGGACTTTTAACAAGTGCAGTGACAATGCAGGTGAGATTCTCTTGATTGTTTATATACTGTACATGTGTTCAACTGCATGTTGTACTGAAATTATAGTGATTGGTTTGCTAGACTTAAAGTAAGCCTTTTTATTAAAATGAATCACTTGTGGTGCATGGCATTTCTATCTGTTTATAATCGGGAAAACTGAATATCTACTAGATGCCGAGTTATGTATATTTCATACGCTTGCTGTATGTTATGTATGTTATGTTTGCGGTAAAAAAATATTCAACAGCTTCTGTCTGAAGCCAGATGATGTGTCGACAGAGGCTGTGTTGTTTAGTTTAATTGTGGTAATGAGCTGTTACTATGCATTTACTTATAATCTGAGATATATTTGATATGGCTTCCAGGTAAAAAACAAAAAACAAAGATGTGCTTTGGAAAGTGAACTTTTATGATTGAGTGTAGAGAACAATGACGTTCTGTGTCTCTGTATCGCTCTTCTTTCCCCTCTCTCATACCGTACACACAGATACAGTCACACTCACAATATGTGTTGCTTTGTTCACTAAGTCCTGTGCTGCTGGCTCTCCCTAGCTGCAGACAGCAGGACAGTTGATGGAGTGACGTGCTCTGGGTGGGGTGCCTGTTCATTAGATGAGTGTGATTGAGACCACAGTATATTGACAGGGAGTAGAACAATGAGACTACTGTACATGGTTAACAAACACAACAAAGATCAACAGAGCAAGCGAGGAGTCACCTATAGATCCACGGATAGCTGGATTCAGGAATAAAGCGCCTTTCACAGTGCTCTTCACACATCCTGTAACAGCAACATAAAATGGATTGATAGAGAAAGTAAGAGGTAGATAAGAGAAGGTGTGGAAAGAGAAGGCTGGGAAGAGATATGCAGTATGGGGGAGTCGTCATAGATTGAGTGGACTTTGGAGAAGGGTAGAAAAGAGATAAGGAGACGAGGGAGTGTGAGAGAGATGAAGGAGTCACTGCTGTGTTCTAGTACAGCTAGGCCATGACAGTAAAGACAGCCCTGGCTTGGGGGGACATCGAGTAGAGATGGCCAGTCCATTATTCCTGCTCCAGGGTGGGAGCCCTGACCTAGCCCCTAATCCAACAGCCTTCCCTACGCCTTGCCTCTCACCCAAGGAGATCGCCACGGCTCTCCTCACACAAACAAACACACATCCACTGCATGCATGACAAACACAAGCTTCATGAGCCCCGTGGTCAGTCAGCCCTCCTTACCCAGCTAGCTACCACTGCTCCTCAAACGTTCACCACACACTTCTGCCTACCACTTAGGCATTTTACTTTGCATAGACACCTCTATATCCATTTTAATTTGTATCAAGGGCATTTGTTAGTCTATTGTTATACTGCTTCTCTTTTGTCATTTGCATTGGTTTGTGAGATTTGTTTTGTTGTAAAACTAAAAGATTGTGCGGATGAAGTCATGTCTTGCTGTGAGGATCAGTTGGGTAGTTGTTGTGACAGTGTCCCCCACAGCCTCAGGCATTGCTATGGGCACACAGGGGACATTTCCGCCTGTCATCTCCACTTTAGTTACAACCAAAGACGTTTAACAAGGGTACAGATCTTGTACCTCCCGAAGCTTAAAAGATAAATCTGTATGCCATCAAACAAAATGCTTTTTTTCTTTTGTTCAGCATTTTGATTTCAGGTCTTAGTCGTGCTTGATCCTCATATAATTGAGATGGAATGCACAGTGTAAGGCTCAGTTTAATTTATAATAATAGCTGTAATCAGATTTTCTATATCCCCACAGTTTTGAATTGGTCCACCCAGGGATCTTACCAGCTATAAATCTCAGTTATGTGCAGTGGTGGAAAAAAGTACTGAATTGTCATCCTTGAGTAAAAGTAAAAATACCTTTAATAGAAAATTACTCAAGTAAAAGGGAAAGTAAAAGTCTAAAAGTATTTGGTTTTAAATATCAAAAGTAAATGTAATTGTTAAAATATACTTAAGTATTAAAAGTACAAGTATAAATCATTTCACATTCCTTATAGAGTGGAGTTGGTATCGCAGTTGAAAAAATACTTTCAGACAAAAAGCTCAAAAGTGACTGCCCCTAAAAACCAACGACTCCCTTTGAAAACGGGCGATGTGGCATCAGAAACATTTAGTATAGTGTAAAAATGTACTACAAAGTGTAGCTAAATAGAATAACTTTGATCATACCCAGTCAGCACATGACGTCCAAGGACGTTGAATTATGGGCGATATCAGGTCTGTCTGTTGTGGCCACTATTTCACCCTAAAATAGTCATCCCAAATTGGGCTGTGTATAACTATGTAAATGTCTCTCGGCCAAGGTGACTTTAATCAATATACACTCTAAAAAGTAAAGGTTCCTGGAGTATCCTTTAGGGGTTCTTCAAATTGAAACTGTGGGGGAACCTTAAAAGTTATTTGAAGAACATTTTGTGGGAACTCCTATAAGTTCTTCGAAGAACCCCTTATCATGGTTCCTCAAAGAACCTTTTGGGGTTCATTTTTTAAACTCCCAGCAAACCAGACAGCACCATTTTTTTATTGCCTTTTTTTTTTACAGATAGCCAGGGGCACACTCCAACACTCGAACATCATTTAAAAACAACGCATTTGTGATTAGTGAGTCTGCCAGAGTTAGAAGGGATGACCAGGGATGTTCTCTTGATAAGTGTGTGAATTTGACCTTTTTCCTGTCTTGCTAAGCATTCGAAACATAACAAGTACTTCTGGGTGTCAGGGAAAATGTATGAAGTAAAAAGTACATTATTTTCTTTAGGAAGGTAGCAAAGTAAAAGTTGTCAAATATAAATAGTAAAGTACAGATACCCCCCAGAAAATGACTTAAGTAGTACTTTAAAGTATTTTTACTTGAGTACTTTACTCCACTGGTTATGCGTCATTATATAAGAGCATTAAATATTGCAAGTTGAGCTTCCACCTCCCATTATGGCCTGTAGAGTAAATTGCTGCTCTTAGTTGAGCTAATTAGTCATGGTGATTGGTCTATAGGCATGGTTCATGATGAACAAAACAATGCAGCCTCTCTGTCCATGTTGGATTCATTAGCTTCATTCAGCCTGTTGCACACACACATACGTCTGCGTGCGAGGATTGCATGGAGAGAAAAAAAAAACGTTGAATGTGCCGTGAAGGTTAAGGGCTCCATTATTTTGTGTGCATTATATTAAACATGTGAGGCCTGTCACTTAGGCTGGTCCTGCTGGGCCATACCGATAGTTCCCATGGCACTCATCCTCGATGTTAATCAAAAAAAAAAAATGGACTCTGGTTTGTGAGGTGAACTAACCTTCCTACTTGGCTTGCAGAGACAAGGTGCTGTCAATTTAACCTTTTATTTTGACTAGGCAAGTCAGTTAAGAACAAATTCTTATTTACAATGACAGCCTACCAGGGAACAGTGGGTTAACTGCCTTATTTAGGGCAGAATGACAGATTTTTTACCTTGTCAGCTCAGGGATTCGATCCAACAACCTTTCGGTTACTGGCCCAATGCGCTAACCACTAGGCACTAGGCTACCTGACACCCCAAATAAACTGGATGTAATTAGCTTGAAGAATACTGTCAGTCCCTGGAGAACCCTTGATCTGTGTCCCTAACGTAAGATGAAGTGGGAGTGCTGCTGCCTGAGGAGCTGCAGCTGCAGTCAATATTAACTGGGCTGGGCTATTTTTACCCCATTTTGTTTTTCCACTGAATTGGTCTTTTAACCCAAATATATATGAATTCTAGTCAATGGACACAATAAGCAAAAATGTGTGAGATGTTTGAAATGATTCCCTTTGTTTTGGGCAATGATAACTAGGACTGTAAATGTAGGAGAATTGTGAATTGTTTTCACTCAGTCGGATTCACAATGTTATTTTACGCATTTCCACATTCACATTTTTTTATTGAGTTTTCTTGCTTTCTGCTCACTGCAGCCAGTGTAAAAATCCATGGTCTTGTTGCGCTGATCTGTCAGTGTTCCCTCCAATTGACTTTTTCTTGCTAGATGTCTGTCTCTCTTGATATCTTCATGCACACCAGTCAAGGGGATATTGTGTAGGATATTGAAAGGCAAAGGTATGTAGTTGTCAGCTGAAACCAAAATCTGGTTCTGAACATTGGGTACTCTTGGACTATTCGTTTCAAAGACAAGCATAAAAATGTTACGCAATAACAAGATTTAGAAGGAACATCTTACCTCATACAAAAGGTACCTCTGAAATATGGACTATTTGATTACATACAGTCAAGTCCCAAATTATTGGCACCCTTGAGAAAGATGAGCAAAAAATACAATATAAAATATATAATACAAATACTACTAATTCTACAGTATTTGAATGCAAAAAAGGGAAAATTATATTATTTTATACTAATGCAAGTGCTCAGAGCAAGAGATTTTGTTAAACAAGTAATACAAAATTATCAAAATGATTGGCACCCCTGTTTTTAATACTCTAGCATCCTCCCCTTGCGAGGATAACAACACAGCCTTAAACACTTTTTTTATGATGATTGGAGAACACATTGGGATGGATCTTAGACCACTCCTCCATACAGAATATTTCCAGATCCTTGATATCCTTCGTCTGCGTTTATGGACTGCCCTCTTCAATTCAAACCACAGGTTTTCAATGGGGATCAAATCCTGAGACGGCCATTCAAAATGTTTATTTTGTGGTCAATGAACCATTTCTTTGTGGATTTTGATGTGTGCTTGGGGTTATTGTCTTGCTAAAAGATCCACTTGCGGCAAAGTTTCAAGATCCCTCCCAAATGTGTTCTCCAACATCATAAAACATTTTCGAAAAAAAGCTCAGTGTCGTTATACCTGTATTGAAAACAGGGGATTCAGGAGAAAGATATGATCCCTTATTGATGTCACCTGTTAAATCCACTTCCATCCGTGTAGATGAAAGAGAGGAGACAGGTTAAAGAAGGTTTTTTAAGCCTTGAGACAATTGAGACATGTACTGTGTATGTGTGCCATTCAGAAGGTAAATGGGCAAGACAAAAGGACATCCAGCCAACTTGACACAACTGTGGGAAGCATTTGAGTCAACATGGGCCAGCATCCCTGTGGAATGCTTTCGACACCTTGTAGAGTCCATGCTCCAACGCATTGAGGTTGTTCTGAGGGCAAAAGGGAGCGGGGGGATCCAACAACTGAAAAAACACATTTTGCCCCAGGGATCCGTGGAAGTTTAGAGGGTGTAATACAATACAATGTAATATTATTAATCCACAATGTATGTTATTAAACCTTGGGCAACATGAGCCTATTGGTATGTTATTAAACCTTGGGCAACATGAGCCTATTGGTATGTTATTAAACCTTGGGCAACATGAGCCTATTGGTATGTTATTAAACCTTGGGCAACATGAGCCTATTGGTATGTTATTAAACCTTGGGCAACATGAGCCTATTGGTATGTTATTAAACCTTGGGCAACATGAGCCTATTGGTATGTTATTAAACCTTGGGCAACATGAGCCTATTGGTATGTTATTAAACCTTGGGCAACATGAGCCTATTGGTATCCACAGTACTCCACCTATTATACATTTTCCATCTCAATACTTCAATACTATATTTTTTTTACATAAATGCACTGTAATTTAAAGTAATTGTCCAGTGAAAATCAAACTTTTAAAAGTTAATGTTCTGTTAACTCATACCCAAATAATTTTGACTATACTCGTATTTGTGGCCGAAGCATTAATTGGAGAAAAAATACTTTAAAAAAGCCACCTCAAACTTGTATCTCAAACAGACCGTTTCAAAAATGCTTTTTAAATGAGATTTAAACATAATCGGTTCCAGGACATACATCTGGTGTATTAGAAGCATTTATTGGTGCCATGATTGACTTTCTATTTATTTATTTCACTATTATGGGGGATCCTGTTTTCTGCTAACAATGCCTGCAGTGGTGCGGTCGGCCGTGAACTTCCATGGCTTCAATGAGAGGTGGCAGTCTGTCACGTCTGCTCTCGCTCCTCCCCTCCGGTGTTTGACGTCGCCGGTATACTAACCGCCGGTCCTGGGATCCATCATTACGAGCACCTGCACGTTGTCATGAGGCAAACCTGGACTCCATTACCTTACTTATTACCACCCCTATATCTGGCCCTCCCTTAGGTTCCTTCCCCAGTCAGTATTGATCCTGTGTACATGCAAAGACGCTACTGTTATGTTGTCTCGTTTGTTGTTTTATTAAACGTTTCACCTGCTTCTCAACTTACAGCGTCTTCATTACACAGTCGTTTTCTCTCTGCCTCATGACAACATGTGTAGAACTGCAGTATCTTAGCGTTATAGTTTCAACAAGAAACATTTCTCTGCCTCATGACAACATGTGTAGAACTGCAGGATATTAGCGTTATAGTTGCAACAAGAAACATTTCTCTGCCCCATGACAACATGTGTAGAACTGCAGGATATTAGCGTTATAGTTGCAACAAGAAACATTTCTCTGCCCCATGACAACATGTGTAGAACTGCAGGATATTAGCGTTATAGTTGCAACAAGAAACATTTCTCTGCCCCATGACAACATGTGTAGAACTGCAGGATATTAGCGTTATAGTTGCAACAAGAAACATTTCTCTGCCCCATGACAAAATGTGTAGAATGCAGGATATTAGCAAGTTTTTTTCCCTCCAAGAGGCAGACCTTTAAAATGTTCATTCCCAGGGCCCGAGACTTGGTTTGTCCGGCCTTGCACACGAAATCATGGTAAAACTCCTTGTATGATATTTTTTTATCTCACTCGAGTTGTGTTCTGATTATGAGGGGGTCACTGATGAATTTGCTATCACAAAAAAGTTTGAGAACCCCTGGCCTAGTGGTTAGGGAAGGGTTAGCTAACATGCTAAGTATCCTAACCATCCTTTTTAATTTTCACATGTAGCGAGCGAAGTGTTCGTGTTGTCCAACCAACATGCATAGTAGCTGAGTCAGACAATATAGTTTTCATGTTTCATAATTATCCTATTTCTCAGTGACACTTTTTTTGCTCATATTGAGTGATAAGACTGAGCTATTTAAAAACACTTTTTCAACATTTCAAGATAGCAGTTAGTTCAGTTTGATCTTATTAAAGACAGCTGTATATTCTTTTTTTTGACCCAAAAATATTCTGTTCACGCCCACTTTTTTTGCACTATGTTTGAAGGCTGTCAGCTTCTTCTCAGGAGGAGAATCACTTAGCCTTTCAACTAATTTTCAAATGATAGGATGCCTATTTAAAAACACTTTTTCAACATTTCAAGATAGCAGTTAGTTCAGTTTGATCTTATTAAAGACAGCTGTATCATTTTTTTATTCATTTTGACATATTGTTTGGGACCACTTTTTTTGCTCTGTTTGAAGACTGTCAGCTTCTTCTCAGGAGGAGAATCACTTAGCCTTTCAACTAATTTTCAAATGATAGGATGCCTATTTTAAAACACTTTCTCTACATTTCAAGATAGCAGTTAGTTAATTTTGAGCATATCAAAGACAGCTGCAACTTTATTTTATTAATTTTCACAATGTTTTTTTTTTACCCAAAATGATTCTAAGTCCACAGTCTCTGTCATTGAACTATGTTGAGCCGTGTGCCTGGTGATTGAACAGGTTACCAGGTGTGTTTTTGAATATAGTTCTTAATGGCTTCAGTGGTGTGCTGGGGTCCATTGCTTGCTAAGGGGGAACCTCCCACCCGGGTTCAGCCAACAGGGGGCGCACCCAACCCCTCTAGTAAAACTGAATGTCTCTCTCTCTCTCTCTCTCTCTCAGGCTATGAAAAAAGCCCCACCTCCTCTCGCTCAGCCATTCTAACAGTGGAAGCCAGGATCTGTGAGAAACTATGATAATAAACTGTGAACAATAATGAAGCCATGTTTGTCTGTGTGAGTGAGGATTTATTATTTAATTGTGTGATAACTTTAATTCTGTGATACCTTTATGTAATACATCCTCTGTTTCCTAACTGAATAAACATTTTAAGATAGCAGATGGTTCAGTCTGATCATCTCATGTACTGTTGGAACTTTATTTTAATTTTAATTTTTTTATGACAAATTCCAGAGCCTCTGTATACATTTTTACACATTTTTTCCCCACTCTCTACTTTGTACAATGACAGAGAAAGTGGGACTCTGTCGTTTTTTCTGACAAGTTCTCTCATTGATCTCAGGTTCAGCCACCAAGGGGGTCACCCACCCTCCATGAAAACTTTCATAGGCTCTCTTTCACTCAGTAATCATGTAACAAGTCGACAGGCTCCCAGAGGCAGGGCAATCAAAGGCTCCAACTCACTGAAGTGCCCATCAGCCTAGACTCTGTTGCCGGATACTCTAGACTGCACACTGTTGCCGGATACTCTGGACTGCACACTGGTGCCGGATACTCTGGACTGCACACTGGTGCCGGATACTCTGGACTGCACACTGGTGCCGGGCTCTTGAGGCTGGGCCGACGCACTGGAAGCCTGGTGCGTGGGGCTGGTAGAGGTGGTACCAGGCTGAAGACACGCACCCTAGGGCTAGTGCGAGGAGCGGGAACAGACTGAATAGGACTAGGCCGACTCATGGGAAGCTTGGTCCGGGTTGCTGGTACTGGTCATGCCATATTGGATGTACTCACTTCCGGGATAGCACGAGAGGCGGGAACCGGAAAGACGGGGCCATGGAGGCGCACAGGTGGCCTTGACCGCACCGCCTGCACAACCCGTCCTGGCTGGATGAAACTAGCAGCCCTGCATGAGCGGGGTGCTGGTACAGGGCGAACTGGGCTGTGCAGGGGCCTGATGGTTGCCGTGCATAGAGCGGGAGTAGGGTAGCCTGGTCCTAGGAGGCGTACCGGCGACCAGATGCGCTGCGCAGGCATCCTCCTACCAGGCTGGATGCCCACTCTAGCACGGCATCTGCGAGGGGCTGGAATGGCGCGCACCGGACTGTGCGTGCGTATGGGTGAGATAGTGCGCACCTCAGCAAAACACGGTGCCCTCCACTCCATACGCTCCTCCACATAATCACGGGTAGCTGGCTTATGGCTCTTCCTTGGCCTAGCCAAACTACCCATGTGCCCCCCCAAAAAATGTATTGGGGGTGCCTCTCCGGCTTCCTCACCAGTCGTGTACCCCGGTAGCGTTCCCGGTCCTCACCAGCCTTTCTCCACGGGCCCTCTCCGGCCAGAATCTGGTCCCAAGTCCATTTCTCACGAGTGTCCATGTCGAAGTCTATTTCCTCAGAATAGTCCATATATTCAGCGTCCTGCTCCTTTTTCCGCTGCTTGGTCTTGTTGTGGTGGGTGGTTCTGTCACAATAGTTGAAACCGTGTTGTATGGACCAAACTGCAGACGGAATGTGGATACTCATCTTTTTAATATATAAGAGCAAAGCATCCACAGGAAAAACAATAATTACTAACGACATGCTAAGTACAAACAAAAGACTAGCAGTGTTAGCACAACCACCCACAAACCCAAGTGACAAACATACTCCTAAATATATGACTCCCAATCAGGAACAACGATCCCCAGCTGTTCCTGATCAGGAGTCACAAGACTAACACAGAAACAGACATACTAGACAACACATACAGACTTCTTCTGCCACGTCCTGACCAAAATACTACACCACTACTCCCTCTGCTGGTCAGGACGTGACAATTTAAGATAATTGACGAGAAAAGTCTCGTCCAACCATCGAGTATCTCATTGCACCCTCATATGCCATGTCTTGAAATATGCAGACAGACAGATTAAAAGTAATTTTACATTGTATAACTGTACTTCTGACAGCCAACTTTCTAACTCCGCCCATAACTCTGACGTCATAACATTCCCAGAAGGATTATTGAGTCATTGTTAGTTTTACACTGAAGACATGACTCTGCCATTGTGCTGTAGAATTAGGGGATTTTGTCTCTTGTATAATAAGGGACTATCATTTGTTCCAACATCACAGGCCACAAACTTTGATACAGTTAAAGACTTCCAAAAGTGTTTTAATGGGGTTTCTCCCTGTGCACCTGCCAATGTAAATCCATTGAACGAGACAAGTTACCAGACAGGACATATTGCTAATGCTCTTCCCATTGATAACCTGAATGACAATTAACTAGTGGGCGGTGGTGGTGATGACGGCCTATTCGATGACGTCGTCCATCGGGATTCCCCAAAAAAGAAGACGCTCTGGATTGATCACTGGAGTCAGATGTGAAGGAGGAGGTTGAATTGCTGCATGCAAAAACACTGTTTACAAAAGCTTTGTTAAAGAACAAGAAGGCTGGCACACTGTTTACAAAAGCTTTGTTAAAAAAAATAGCTTTTCTTTCAAAAACAAGGACATTCCGAAGTGACCCCAAACTGTTGAACGGTTAGTATGTTGTACCAAAGTTGACTGACCCTTAAGGGAACTACACTGCCATAAATACAAGGAAAGTCAAGAAGTGTTAAATAAATAAAAAAATTAAAATACAAATCCGGCAAGGCACCAACTTTGAGAAGGGTTTAAAACAAAGGTTTCAAACAATTTATAAATGTTATGGAATGTAGGTATGTTTCGCCTTTAATGTAATGGCATTGAAAATAAATGGAAAAAGGCGAATATGTGTTTGAATACCCATACTAACATACTGTATACTACATACTTAATGAGTACATACTATTAGTTAATTGTAGTATACTGTAACTACATACTTAATGAGTAAATACAACATACTATTAGTTAATTGTAATAAACTGTAACTACATACTTAATGAGTATATACTACATACTATTAGATAATTGTAGTATACTGTAACTACATACTTAATGAGTATATACTACATACTATTAGTTAATTGTAGTAAACTGTAACTACATACTTAATGAGTATATACTACATACTATTAGATAATTGTAGTATACTGTAACTACATACTTAATGAGTATATACTACATACTATTAGTTAATTGTAGTATACTGTAACTACATACTTAATGAGTATATACTACATACTATTAGATAATTGTAGTATACTGTAACTGAACCGTTTCCTTTCAGTTGAGCGCTCTTCTCCTGTCTACCGGATGTTTATGCTGTTGCTATGCAACCTCTTGCTAGCTAGTTAGCATAACACATTACTAGTTAGACATTTTACGACTTCAGGTGTGTTTTTTAATTAAATCTTGAATACCAGAGTGCTTCATAAATTCAGACCGTTGTCAGATTGTCTGTTTGTAAATTCAGCCCGTTTCGCTCTCGGAGCCACTGGCCGCTCCAGCCGAGGAGTTGGGTTGATTTGACCGTTCTGACCTTAGCTTGCTAGCTACTTCCAGACACAAATGAGACTCTGACCATTTTACTCGCCCTAGCAGAGCTGGTTAGGCAGTTTTCATGTTATCCAGGGTGACTGTAACTGTGCTGC
Organism: Salmo trutta; assembly: GCF_901001165.1. Taxonomy (NCBI): domain Eukaryota; kingdom Metazoa; phylum Chordata; class Actinopteri; order Salmoniformes; family Salmonidae; genus Salmo; species Salmo trutta. Next base: position 2,282,214 of record NW_021822911.1, on the reverse strand, counting down.
TGGTAAACATTTAATTACGGGTTTTTGTTGTCTACGTTTACTGACACCTGGGGCCTGTTGTACAAAAGTAGAATTAAGACATCCGGGATAAATGACTCAGCTGAGCTCAATGAAGCCAAAACATGTGCGTCCAGGCTTAATTGGTTGCACAAAGACCAAGCCAGGATGAGCAGACACGGATTCATTAAGCCAGGTGAAACCAATCCTGGATAGGTGCGCGCTCACGGCTCACTCAAATAGACCCCGCCACAGATCACAGATTAACTGATTTACCATGGCAACTAGAGCCGCGTACTTTTCCCCGTCGGAAGCACAAATCCTCATGGAGGCATACGAGGAGGTAAAAGATATAATTAAGAAGAAAGGCAACACCGCCACAGTGATAAAGCAAAGAGAAAAAGCGTGGCAAAGTATTGCAGACCGCCTGAATGCGTAAGTAGTGCACAATTACACAGTCACCGCTCCGCTGAAACATCACAATTACAATTCAAATATTTAATTCACATCTCCAAAAATGCAGTTGTACTGTAATTATGAAACGGTTAAATTTTTAATTGAAATGCACTGCAGATATGAGTGAAATTGTGTAAAGTAACTCCATCACACTGTATAAAGCTATGATAGATTTTTAGATATTTTTACTGAAAACAAGACAAAAATACCAAGTAATTTTTTGTAGTGTGACTCCATTAAATGTGTGTGTGTGTGTGTGTGTGTGTGTGTAGATTAAACATGAACGGGCCAAAACGGACATGGCAGCAGGTCAAAATCAAATACAAGAACATTCTGCAGAATGGTATGGTCCCTGACTAATATTTAACAAAGCACAAGCATATATTGTACCCAGAAGGTGCCTGCTCACACATTGTCTGTACTGTTTTAGCAGTGAAAAAGAATACCCACAGACAAGGCACGGGTGGTGGGTCACCAAAGGCTGACCTTACCCCAGCAGAGGACATGGCCTTGGAGCTAAATAAAGGCAGGCCCGTCTTAGAGGGGATCCCTGGGGGGAAAGAGACGAGCATAGGTTCCTCCCAAGATGCCACCCGCTTCATTCAAGGTATGTCCTTCCATCTCTACATGGGATACAACCACATTCATATTGAATCAATTTGGACTGTCTGACTTTGGTTTACCTATTGCCTTGCAGTGTCTGGCAGCACTGTGTTCCTGTTAGAGCCACCAGCACAAGCACCAGACGATGCTGATCCAGTGAGTACTCCATCAAAGGCATACTGTAGGCCTGGCATGTCTTGTCTACTAGCTTCAATATGAATCCGATTAAATGTGATAGGGTGAAGGCCCCAGTGCAGCAGCAACAGCACATGATGGAGACGATGATGAGGAGGAGACCATCTCTCTGGATTCCAGAAGGCATGAGGTATCATGTTAAGACTGTGAAAGTACTATTTACTCTACAATGGTGAGGAGTCCTCATCAAAATCAAAAAATCGAATTTCTTTTACAGGACCCAGATGCTATACAGTGGGAAAACCAGCCTGGCAACATAGTGCGTATTAATAAAAGGACACCACATCCTGCCAAATTCCAGCTGCGCTAATTGTATTGTGTTCACAGAGCTCACAAGCTATCAGAAAGTTGTATGGCAACCACCTCCGGCGCCAAATAGAACTGGCAGACATAGACATTCAGTACAAGAAGAAAAAGATGGAAAATCTTGCACTGGAGTCCGAAATAAAAAAGAGGACAATTAGGAAACTGGACCTTGAAATAAAAAAACTTGAGAGGGAGGTGAGATATGCCTTCAATGTACACTGTATGCTAACTGTAACACAAATGTATTAATCATTATTTTTCTTTCCTCCCCCAGCTCCAAGAAGATGACACAGCTCAAAATAAAAATTAGGTATATTCTCGTAAAGTCAAGTGAGCCATGACATATGAGCTCTTATTGTGAGCACACAGGACGGTGGCATCTTTCTAAGGTTTTTTTTATTTTCCCAGCAATCAGTACAACCAAGTCATCGTTATAAGGCATCGCCCTCTTTTGCCCACCCCCCCAGCACCAGGTGTGGCCACTAGCCTATATGAAGGCCCAAAATTGTGTGTTCCTTTCTGCTCTGACAATGGCATGCCCATTCGTGCGAGATGTGGTGGATGAAGAAGCACTTGTGCTGAGGAGAGCCTTCAGGCGAGAAAGGGTCTTCAGGGACCGGTTGGACCCACTGGCCTTCCCTGATGACCATCTATATGAAAGATACAGGTTTTCTGCAGATGGCATCAGGTATCTATGCAGACTACTGGGTCCCAGGATTAAGCACCGCACTGCACGGAGCCATGCACTGAGTGTGGAGCAAATGGTTTGTGTGGCCTTGCGCTTTTTTTCTAGTGGAGCCTTCCTGTACTCAGTGGGGGATGCAGAACAGCTGAACAAGGCCACAATTTGCCGCACAATAAGGAGTGTGTGTCTGGCTATCAAAGCATTAGCATATGTCTTCATCTCCTTCCCTGGCCACAGAAGACTCTGTGACATCAAAGAGGAGTTCTATAGGATTGCAGGTAAGAGGATCTACAAATTACAGGACAACTGTTAACACATAGTAGGATACTCATTACTTTGTGTGACAGGTTTCCCCAATGTCATTGGTGCAGTGGACTGCACACACATAAGGATAAAAGCCCCCTCAGGTGCCCATGAGGCCGATTTTGTGAATAGGAAATCCTTTCACAGCATTAATGTTCAGGTGAACATAACTTTTTGATATTGTCCATTGACGAACACTCTGCATTGCCAGTGATGTGCATTGATTGGTGTAATATTCCTCATCTTATGATTTCAGATGGTCTGCAATGCTGACTGTGTGATCAGCAATGTTGTGGCAAAATGGCCTGGCTCAGTCCATGACTCCAGAATCTTTCGGGCCTCTGAAATCTATCAGTGCCTATCACAAGGTAAGCCACACAACCCCTATTTATAACCATCATGGCTGTGTCAAGAATATCACTGTGTTTATGAGGTAGTAATGATGAGATTTTGTGTTGACAGGTGAATTCTCTGGTGTGTTGCTGGGAGACAGGGGGTATGGCTGCCAGCCTTTTCTCCTGACACCTTTCACAGACCCCCAGGAAGCACAGCAGGCCTACAACCATGCCCATGCCAGGACCAGGGCCAGAGTTGAAATGACCTTTGGCCTCCTGAAGGCACGCTTTCACTGCCTTCACAAATTAAGGGTCAGCCCTGTTAGGGCATGTGATATTACTGTGGCTTGTGCTGTCCTCCACAATGTGGCCTGCCTGAGGAAGGAGAGGGCCCCCAGAGTGCCACCAGCCATGGACTGGGACAATCCGGCAATCTTCCCTGATGACGACAGTGGTCGGCTGCTGAGGGACCAATATGTGTTGAATTATTTTAGTTAGTATGTGTGCTTTCAATTTTGGTTAAATATGTCCTGCGGTGGCAGAGGAATTGGGGTTTTTTTGGGTTCGTTTTTTTACCAATTTGGCCTCTTATGATGTTTGTGCAGTATACTGTGTGTAATACAAGGCTGCAGGGAGGCTACTGCATCCATTCATTTGTCTGTTCAGTTGATGTGTATGGATTTGTCCTGCATTTACTTTAGTGTGCAGACATGCAGGGTGTGTTATATACAGACCTTTGAATGTGTATGTATCATTTTGTATAATATGCTTGGATTCTGTGCTTTCCATCTTGTAGTCACTGTGACTTCAGTTTCGAAAGGAGCTGATGGTTTACCTGCTTTGTTTTGTCCTTATTCAATAAAGGAACATAATGTTACACATTGTGTTTTTATATTCATATGGAATGTGTATTTGTTTATATGACAGAGTACTAGGGCCACACTGAAGAAAAAGGATAAAGTCATAAATTTATGAGGCTGGTTCTTTCTGCAGAAAAGCTACATATTGTTTTTACAGTTTTGATACTTATGACAATGTGATACTTAATATTCTGGCACATCAGCATGTCTTTGTTTATGAAACCATACTGAAGAACAATTTCACGAAATGCCCCACATCTGTCATTTTAACAACTGTCCTCCTTTAAAACAACCGGTTACAATATTATTACTTGTGTTTTTTTCCCCTCTGTGGCCCTAATATTCTATCATTTTATATATAGCCTTATAGTCTATGGGAAACTGTAAATTATCTAATGATAGCAACATAATCTAAAAATTATTTTTTATCCAAAATCATTGAAATTAATGATCACAAACGTTTAAATAATGACAGTGGGTCTAGTTATATGTGATAACAATGTATAGTGAGCAGTGAAATAACTATTGGTTTCCATTTGTGGTGACTGCTGACTGACATTAGGGATGAGATTAAATAGATCCTGGAATTTAGCCTGGTCTGGAGCAGGCTAGCTCCACAGAATAAATCTCCATGGTAATTTATACCATAACATATCCTCCTGCCCCCTATCCATCTTTAGTGCAACCGGATTACGGATCAATTGAGCCAGGATCACCAAGATATCCTGGCTTAATCCCTTATCCTAGTTTTGTGCAACAGGCCCCTGGTTTCCCCCCAAATCGATATAAGATTTGTGTTTTGCGTTTAGCCAGTGCGTTGCCATGGATCTTTATTTATTTTGACTGCATGTTTTTCTGTATTGGAGATGAGTTTTGTTTGGGCTCATTCCAAGGGGATGAGAGTTCTAGAAGCTAGTGAGTTTTAGGAAGACTTGAGTTCTAGAAGCTAGTGAGTTTTAGGATTCTATAGAAAGAAAAAGGAGAAAAATAATACTATTGTATATTATTATTATTTAGAAATGCGTGTTTTTTTCTTGTTTTTAATTGTTGATAGCCAGTGTTTATATTGTAGAAGGTGAAGCATTGTAGTTGATTATAATGTGAAATGGAAGTTGTTTTCTGTTGGTGGTGAGCAAACTTGTCCAACAAAAATATAGGATATGTTTGTCTTAAGGGGGAAGGTGTTAGAGGCTTTGGTTTTTCCATTTATGTTTTGAGGTTGGACTTTAGCGCGTCTAGCTCGTCAGCGCGTCTAGCTCGTCAGCACGTCTAGCCCGTTAGCATGTCTAGCTCGTTAGCACGTCTAGCCCGTTAGCACGTAGGACGCACTGATTGGTGTCACCTCGTTAGTCAGTATGTGTTACACCTGTGCTGGCTTGTCCATCTCGTTAGTGGGAAGGTGTTTCACCTGAGCTGGTCCAGGTTCTATTTAAGAGTGTCTGGCCCAATGCTCCAGTTGTCTTGATCGATGTGGTGAGTCAACACCTTTAGTTGCTCCACCTTTTTGGTTTACTTCCTGTCTTTAAGTTTGGTGTGGGTTTTTCTTTTGTTTTCCTCTTCTTGGGCAGATTTAGTGGATCTCATGGTGGGTGTCTTTTATGTCCCAGTTGTTGTTACTAGTCGATTTTCAGTGGACACTGTGAGAGCAAAACTGCAAGATTATGTTATAATTATTTTATTGCATCAAATGGTTGTTTTATGCAACAGAACAGAGGGTTCTTAGAACTATTGTGTCTGTGTTCTACTGAGGATGGGCCTCTGGGAGAAAACACTGACAGGAGATTTACAATGTCTTTTGGGTGATAAAACCTAACGAGACTGCATTCCAGAGCATGAGTTAATGTTTCTGTTCTATATGGTGCCAGGGAGAGATGACCCCAGGGCCAGACCCTGGTCTCTACACAAAGAGTACTGTTTTTACAGCAGATACTGTCTGCTGAGAATTATAACTATCTTTCATACAAATCTTAACCTTGTGACCCGTTCTATACATCTGTTTGTCATGTAGGTTGAAAGGGCTATAAAAGACCTTTACTTTTGTCCACTCAGTTGATTCACTTTATGTGTATGTTGTATTGACCTGCTCCCTTATAAGTGAATAAAGATTTAGTTTAAGAATAACTGACTTGTGTGATAAGTTTGTCTCCTCAATTTATATTAAAGAAATTAACCAGCACATTTGACGATGGGGATGTGAATCTTCACTTGGTGACCGCTCCTGACGACCTGGGTAAATGGTGCACGAGGGATGCCTCTAACTTGGGAGACCACACTTCGGGAACGGAGAAAATGGACCCAACTTTGTTCTGAGAGGCAGCGAGCCGAGTGGATACCACATCTCAAACGTAGTTTAAATTTTTTTTTAAAAAGAGGTGAGCGAAAACACGCAAAGGGGAGTTTTTAGAAAAGCCCCGTAGGCTCCGAGTGTGTATTCCTGTGTGGAGGTGTAAACAGGGCCCAGTCAGTAGGCTCAGTGTGTATTCCTTGTGGACGTGTAAACAGGGCCCAGTCTGGAGGCTCTGAGGCTAAGTCAGCTATGTGTGAACTTGATGAAAACTAGAATCTGTGTTTACTAGTTAAGACCATTTATGATTTAGTATAAGATAGTAAGGTGCACCTGTAATTGTTTTAAACTTGGACCCCATTTTAGAAGTATTGAAAGATGTAAATGTATGAGTTACATTATCCTAGGAACTAACCATGAGATAGAAATGTGAAAATATTCCTGCAGGTTAAAATATTGTTGAAAAACAACTAATTAATTACGTATATTTGGGAATAGCATTTTGACTGTGATATGAGTTGTGTGACTGTGATAGGAGAGTTGTGTGACTGTGATAGGAGAGTTGTGTGACTGTGATAGGAGAGTTGTGTGACTGTGATAGGAGAGTTGTGTGACTGTGATAGGAGAGTTGTGTGACTGTGATAGGAGAGTTGTGTGACTGTGATAGGAGCGTTGTGTGACTGTGATAGGAGCGTTGTGTGACTGTGATAGGAGCGTTATGTGGGAAATGTGTCTTAATCTGTTGTCTGGATAGTAACATATAGAAATATGCTTAATAAGCGGGATGATATTTTAGAAAGCAGCGGAAGGTCTATATTCCTGGGAGGCTTGATTTTGCCGTGGTCTCTGGGAGGTTAGAGAACCGTTGAGGATCCCATGGTCATTGTCCGGGAAACAAACGTATATTTATTGGTTCTGCTGGGAGTATGTTTGGAGAGCTGCTTCGTAGCTGTGGAGAGTCCTTGAAAAAGCAAATGGAATGGTTGTCGTGACTACCTGAGAATTTCTTACGCTTTATATGGATTCTGTGAATATATGAACATATGATGAATTGTATGTGTGTATAATGATTACTAGAGATTTGATGAAGTAATACTGGGAATATAATTAGATACAATTTAAACAACCCATATGTAGACGAACGTAGGTTTTGAGTTGGTATCTTTAATGGATCATTTGATAAAGATGAGGTTTAAGCATTATTAAACAGTCTACAAAGTCTGGGCAATTGTCTCAGAAACTGATGGGAGTGTGTCCACTTTAGGGTAAGTTGCCTTAACGATGAAACTATAAAACGTCCAGGTACTACAATTGAAATAAAACAATTGTTTGGGGGGGGGGGGGGGGGGGATGAGAAGCAGGACAGGTCACCGTCCTTAGTTAGTTAGTTAACGAAGCTAACGTTAGCTAGTTCATTATCACAAAAGTGAGAACTGCTCTAGATTAGAAACTTACGTTAATGAGTGTAAAGCCATGTTGGCTTTATGGAAACGATATACAATATATGGTAAAGAATATAGTTGAGGAAATAATCCAAACCTAGTTGTGCCTAGTTAGGACATAACGTTAGCTAACGGTACTGTACTGTAGCTCATACAACGCCGACGGTCAAACCCGGCTTTCTAATATTTACGTTCATTAACTATAGTTATGTTATGGAAGATATTCACAGAAAACCATCATTGTCTTCGTTATTCATTATTAGTATGTTATATTATTATAATAAATGATTTCGAGACATATTCAGAGCCAAACATCAACTTAACCTTTTTAAAACTGTTGTCGCATCCAAACTTGTCACCATCGTTTTCAGTTGTAATTGCGAAGTTCCCGGAAGAAGTCCAGCAACAACGGAGGTTCCTCGATGAACCCACCTTCTAACAAGTTCTTTGAAGAACCTTTTGGGGCTGTTTTTCATTGACCAAGAACCCTACGGTTCTTAGGGGATCTGAGAACAACTCCAGTTGAACCCTTCATTTTTAGAGTGTAGTCGGCTCTATTTACTCTCAGATTCAAACATGATGATTAACATCAACGATCAAGTCAGCTGCTGCTGCTCCAATACAGTATGAGGTGAGACGGTGAACTGATGTTGAACTGGGCAGTCAGCTGCTGCTGCTCCAATACAGTATGAGGTGAGACGGTGAACTGATGTTGAACTGGGCAGTCAGCTGCTGCTGCTCCAATACAGTATGAGGTGAGACGGTGAACTGATGTTGAACCGGGCAGTCAGCTGCTGCTGCTCCAATACAGTATGAGGTGAGACGGTGAACTGATGTTAAACTGGGCAGTCAGCTGCTGCTGCTCCAATACAGTATGAGGTGAGGCGGTGAACTGTTGCTGAACTGGGCAGTCAGCTGCTGCTCCAATACAGTATGAGGTGAGACGGTGAACTGATGTTGAACTGGGCAGTCAGCTGCTGCTGCTCCAATACAGTATGAGGTGAGACGGTGAACTGATGTTGAACCGGGCAGTCAGCTGCTGCTGCTCCAATACAGTATGAGGTGAGACGGTGAACTGATGTTGAACTGGGCAGTCAGCTGCTGCTGCTCCAATACAGTATGAGGTGAGGCGGTGAACTGTTGCTGAACTGGGCAGTCAGCTGCTGCTCCAATACAGTATGAGGTGAGAAGGTGAACTGACGTTGAACTGGGCAGTCAGCTGCTGCTGCTCCAATACAGTATGAGGTGAGGCGGTGAACTGATGTTGAACTGGGCAGTCAGCTGCTGCTGCTCCAATACAGTATGAGGTGAGACGGTGAACCGGGCAGTCAGCTGCTGCTGCTCCAATACAGTATGAGGTGAGACGGTGAACTGATGTTGAACCGGGCAGTCAGCTGCTGCTGCTCCAATACAGTATGAGGTGAGACGGTGAACTGATGTTGAACTGGGCAGTCAGCTGCTGCTCCAATACAGTATGAGGTGAGAAGGTGAACTGACGTTGAACCGGGCAGTCAGCTGCTGCTGCTCCAATGCAGTATGAGGTGAGACGGTGTACTGACGTTGAACCGGGCAGTCAGCTGCTGCTGCTCCAATACAGTATGAGGTGAGACGGTGAACTGATGTTGAACTTGGCAGTCAGCTGCTGCTGCTCCAATACAGTATGAGGTGAGACGGTGAACTGATGTTGAACCGGGCAGTCAGTCATTCATTCTGTACAATGAGTCTATCAAATCAAATTGAATTGAATTTGAATACTAAATAAAAGGAACAAGATTTAAAGAGCAGAAGTTAAATAATAATAGCTAGACTATATACAGGGGGTACCGGTACAGAGTCAATGTGGAGGCTATATACAGGGGGTACCGGTACAGAGTCAATGTGGAGGCTATATACAGGGGGTACCGGTACAGAGTCAATGTGGAGGCTATATACAGGGGGTACCGAGTCAATGTGGAGGCTATATACAGGGGGTACCGGTACAGAGTCAATGTGGAGGCTATTTACAGGGGGTACCGGTACAGAGTCAATGTGGAGGCTATATACAGGGGGTACCGGTACAGAGTCAATGTGGAGGCTATTTACAGGGGGTACCGGTACAGAGTCAATGTGGAGGCTATATACAGGGGGTACCGGTACAGAGTCAATGTGGAGGCTATATACAGGGGGTACCGGTACAGAGTCAATGTGGAGGCTATATACAGGGGGTACCGGTACAGAGTCAATGTGCGGGGGCACCGGTTAGTCGAGGTCATTGAGGTAATATGTACATGTAGGTAGAGTTATTAAAGTGACTATGCATAGATGATAACAGAGAGTGTGGGGGGGCCTTCCTCTGACACTTCCTGGTAAAGAGGTCCTGGATGGCAGGGAGCTTGGCCCCAGTGATGTACTGGGCTGTACGCACTACCCTCTATAGTGCCTTGCGGTCGGAGGCAGAGCAGTTGCCATACCAGGCAGGGATGTAACCAGTCAGGATGCTCTCGATGGTGCAGCTGTAGAACCTTTTGAGGATCTGAGGACCCAAGCTAAATCTTTTCAGTCTCCTGAGGGGGAATAGGTTTTGTCGTGCCCTCTTCAAGACTGTCTTGGTGTGCTTGGACCATGATAGTTTGTTAGTGATGTGGACACCAAGGACCTTGAAGCTCTCAACCTGCTCCACTACAGCCCCATCGATGAGAATGGGGGCGTGCTCGGTCTTCCTTTTCCTGTAGTCCACAATCATCTCCTTTGTCTTGATCACGTTGAGGGATAGGTTGTTTTTCTGGCACCACACGGCCAGGTCTCTGACCTCCCTATAGGCTGTCTCCTCGTTGTTGGTGATCAGGCCTACCACTCTTGTGGCATCGGCAAACTTAATGATGCTTTTGGAGTCATGCCTGGCTGTGCAGTCATGAGTGAACAGGGAGTACAGGAGGGGGCTGAGCACGCACCCCAGAGGGGTCCCTGTGTTGAGGATCAGCGTGGCGGATGTGTTGTTACCTACCCTTAAAAAACATGAGCTGGCCACACCCAGAAAAATAGTTTGTGTGGAGGTGCTGACTAACGGCGAATAAACTATAAACTATCAAAATAAAGAAAGTCACACACTCCATATATAAACTCCCAGCAATTGAATGGGTAGTGAGGGGTGATGTCATAATGATAATGGGTAGTGAGGGGTGTGTCATAATGATAATGGGTAGTGAGGGGTGTGTCATAATGATAATGGGTAGTGAGGGGTGTTTCATAATGATAATGGGTAGTGAGGGGTGTGTCATAATGATAATGGGTATTTACCAACGTTTCAGCATCACTGTGCCTTCCTCAGGGTGATGTCATCAATACTGGAACCAGGTTATGTAGACAAACAGTGCAGTTAGTGTAACCAATGACAATAGAGAGGGGTGTGTCATAATGATTAAGTTAATTAAAATGAATTAGTGAAACTGTTAAAAAAGAGTATATGTCATATTAAATATTTGACTCTATTGTTATCATATAGAAACATGTCATAATGATAATGGGTAGTGAGGGGTGTGTCATAATGATAATGGGTAGTGAGGGGTGTGTCATAATGATAATGGGTAGTGAGGGGTGTGTCATAATGATAATGGGTAGTGAGGGGTGTGTCATAATGATAATGGGTAGTGAGGGGTGATGTCATAATGATAATGGGTAGTGAGGGGTGTGTCATAGTGATAATGGGTAGTGAGGGGTGTGTCATAATGATAATGGGTAGTGAGGGGTGTGTCATAATGATAATGGGTAGTGAGGGGTGTGTCATAATGATAATGGGTAGTGAGGGGTGTGTCATAATGATAATGGGTAGTGAGGGGTGATGTCATAATGATAATGGGTAGTGAGGGGTGTGTCATAATGATAATGGGTAGTGAGGGGTGTGTCATAATGATAATGGGTAGTGAGGGGTGATGTCATAATGATAATGGGTAGTGAGGGGTGATGTCATAATGATAATGGGTAGTGAGGGGTGTGTCATAATGATAATGGGTAGTGAGGGGTGTGTCATAATGATAATGGGTAGTGAGGGGTGTGTCATAATGATAATGGGTAGTGAGGGGTGTGTCATAATGATAATGGGTAGTGAGGGGTGTGTCATAATGATAATGGGTAGTGAGGGGTGTGTCATAATGATAATGGGTAGTGAGGGGTGTGTCATAATGATAATGGGTAGTGAGGGGTGTGTCATAATGATAATGGGTAGTGAGGGGTGTGTCATAATGATAATGGGTATTTACCAACGTTTCAGCATCACTGTGCCTTCCTCAGGGTGATGTCATGAATACTTGAACTAGGTTATGTAGACAAACAGTGCAATTAGTGTAACCAATGACAATAGTAAGGGGTGTGTCATAATGATTAAGTTAATTAAAATGAATTAGTGAAACTGTAGTTTATGGCATATTAAATATATTACTGTATTGTTATCATATAGAAACATCATGGAATATTGTACATCATATTAAATATATTACTGTATTGTTATCATATAGAAACATCATGGAATATTGTACATCATATTAAATATATTACTCTATTGTTATCATATAGAAACATCATGGAATATTGTACATTATATTAGCATCGACATACATTATTGTTTCATTCAATTTCACATAATAAGGATATTTCATATTTAAAAGTTCAGAAGTCAGAACTCATCACTTGCTATGTAAAAGAGACTGAAGAATGCACAATGGTCAATGCTATCTGGGATCCTTGGGACATCCCTACCCTAAACCCTAACCTTAACCCCTACCTTAACCATTTTAAATGTCAACTTCAACGGGCTAGGGACGTCCCAAGGATGTATCTCTACCTGAAAATACATGATCTAAGTGATTGATAGTTGGTATTCAGCAGTCATAAAGCCTAATTTACTTTAATGAACTACTAAAATAGTGATATTCTCAGACAGCATAGACAGCAGCTCTACACTTTATTGACTGACTGATCCATTCATCCTTCCATCCCTCCTCAGCCTTCCTCTCCTCTGAAGACCCAGTGAGGGTGGAGCTCAGTCAGAGAGCTGTTGAGGGACTGGTTAGGAAGAACACTTCTACAGCCAGAGAGGTGAGAGGTCACACATGGTTTAGATGGTAAATATTTATGTTCCCTTAGCAGTTCATCACGTCAGCTAAAGGGAATATGTTCCATCATCTATGTTTATTTACATTAGTGCAAATTGTCCACTGATATTGGTGTAATTTCTCACCCCTTTTGGCTGCATGAAAGTTAATTTCCCCTCAGACACACACATTTGTTCTTTGTTATTATGAAGGTCATTTGTGTCAAATGTACTTTTCCCCTCATTCACCCCATTTCTTTAAATTTTTTATGCATATTCAGTGGCCTGACTGTGCCAAAGGCCCATCCTGGTAGATCTGAACCTAATGCAGCTTGGAGTGATCAGATGACAGAAGTCACATTTAGGTGCCAGGTGTAACTGAGGCCATAGATGCTCCATATCCATTACTTTGAGTGTTTTTATATAATATGACTAAATGTGTTTCTGTGTTGCAGGGGCAGTCAAGAAATGGAACAGCAAGGCCACAGAACATGACATAAGCAGAGCTGTGGGAGACCACCTCAAGCCCCTGGTTGAGCCGGGGGTGGTGTTTACCACTCCACCACACCTTCAGCAGGCTGGAAAAGTGGGATTGATCTGGTTGATCCATTTGTTTGTTTCGGTTTCCAGTAGTTGAATCCTTTGACATATTGTTGAATTAAACATTTATCTTCAACAAATGCACTGGGTTGGTTGAAAAGTGATACTAAACGTACATACCAGCACTATTTTGACATAGTGGGAGATAAACTGAATTTATACTTTTTTCATAATAAGATGGACCAAGATACGTATTGGTTTTGCAAGAGTCTGTTGATTGTCAGTCATTATGTTAATTTCTTTTGCAATATGTTCAAATCAAGCTTTATTTATACAGCACATTTCAGACATGTATGCTTCACAGGAAAAAAAATAAAACAATTAAAATAAACAGAAATATTTACCACAACAAACATAAGATTAACAACTGAAAGACAGATTAGCATTCTAAGGAAAATCCATTGATTAAAATATTAATTGGATGCAACATCCAACCCAAAATATAAGCATGTTTTTAGGAGGGGCTCTGAAAGACACTATGGGGGTGTCCACTGGAAGTTGACTAGTAACAACAACTGGGACATAAAAGACACCCACCATGAGACCCACTAAATCTGCCCAAGAAGAGACAAACAAAAGAAAAACCCACACCAAACTTAAAGACAGGAAGCAAACCAAAAAGGTGGAGCAACTAAAGGTGTTGACTCTCCACATGTATCAAGACAACTGGAGCACTGGGCCAGACACTCTTAAATATAACCTGGACCAGCTCAGGTGAAACACCTTCCCACTAACGAGATGGACAAGCCAGCACAGGTGTAACACATACTGACTAACGAGGTGACACCAATCAGTGCGTCCTACGGGCTAACGAGCTAGACGTGCTAACGGGCTAGACGTGCTAACGGGCTAGACGTGTTAACGGGCTAGACGTGCTAACGAGCTAGACGTGCTAACGGGCTAGACGTGCTAACGAGCTAGACGTGTTAACGGGCTAGACGTGCTAACGAGCTAGACGTGATAACGAGCTAGACGTGCTAAAGTCCAACCTCAAAACATAAATGGAAAAACCAAAGCCTGTAACACCTTAAGACAACAAATATATCCTATATTTCTGTTGGACAAGTTTGCTCACCACCAACAGAAAACAACTTCCATTTCACATTATAATCAACTACAATGATTCACCTTCACCAATATAAACATGGTGTCTACTGGATGTCAACAATTAAAAACAAGAAAAAAACACATATTTCTAAATAATAATATACAATAGGATTATTTGTTTCTCCCTTTTCTTTCTATAGAATCCTAAAACTCACTAGATTCTAGAACTCTCGTCTTCCTAAATCTCACTAGATTCTAGAACTCTCGTCTTCCTAAATCTCACTAGATTCTAGAACTCTCGTCTCCTTGGAACGAGCCCAAACAAAACTCATCTCCAAAACGGAAAAATGTGCAGTCAAAATAAATTGTGATCCATGGTAACACACTGGCTAAACGCAAAAACACAAATATTTTTGACTGCCCAGCCTTGAGACAATCAGCAACCAAGTTGTCCTTACCTCAGACATGTCTGATTTCAAGAGGAAACTCCTGCAATATCCGTAGTAACTTTCCACCTCACTGCAGAGCTTCTCTCTCTTTTCAGGGTTCACTAGATAGGCATGTTATTGGATCGGGGCCCAGTCCCCAATGTCATGTTCTAGTACATTTGGGTTGGCACATCTGAGAATGAACCCTGATATTTTAAAAGCAGGGCACCAATGTCAATATAATTGTACCGAAAAATTGTCAGTTGGTTGCATAAATAATTATGATTACTAAATGTTACATGAAATGTAAATATGAAATATTTGATGGCATAGTCTTATTTTCAACATCTTTTCAATGACATTTTGCTAGGTGGGATAGCCCCAATGTCAAAACACAGTTTTAACATGTCCAAATCTAAACATAAAATGTGCTATATACACAAACATCTGCCACAATAATCGTATTACTTGTATTTTTTAAAACAGGCTCGTCATAAACTGCACAAGCACCAGAAACGCTGTTGTTTTGACAAGTAGCAATAAATCACTGATATCGATTAGGGGGAAAATCAGGTTGTTTGTGCTGTTGAAACTAACACAACTAAAAAAACACATGGAAATGGGAGATATATTTTACCTCACTGGTTAGAGGACAACCTGCAGAATACAGTCAGCTACATTTTGGACTGATGCATTTAAATTTAGGGGTCGCTAAACAAAGGAACGCAACACTTATGTCATCACTCATCGATATCATGTTGAAATCATTTGTGCGAGAGGAGGGAGATGAGGTTGCATGTCCTGTTAAAACTAACAGCTCAAAAACCACACGGAATCTGGGAATAATGTGTACATCCCTGGTTAGAGGACAATTTGTAGAAAACAGCTATCTACATTTTGAAGTGTTGCATTTTGATTCAAGTGGGTCACCAACATGGTAAGTGTAACAACTTTTCTGTTAGTCACTTTTTGTTAAATCACATAAATAGTAACTCTTCCATTTCAGAGCCTGGATTTTCCCCCTGAGGCTAATATCCATATCATGCTGAAATCAATAGAACAGGGGACAAACGTTTAGGGTTCTACATTGTGACATCATTAATATACTCCTACTACAATGTTAAAACATTCTACATTGTGACATTAATTCATTGATATCATGAAACAACTCCTTTATGTATTTTCTGATGTTTGATCAGAGATCTTTAATCAGATTATCTCTGGTCACAGCTATAAGATTTCTCTCCTGTGTGTGTTCTCTGGTGTATAGTCAGCTGGCTAGATGAAACAAAACTCTTCCCACATTGATCACAGTTATAAGGTTTCTCTCCTGTGTGTGTTCTCTGGTGTAAAGTCAGCTAGCCAGATGAAACAAAACTCTTCCCACATTGATCACAGCTATAAGGTTTCTCTCCTGTGTGTGTTCTCTGGTGTAAAGTCAGCTGGCCAGATGAAATAAAACTCTTCCCACATTGACCACAGCTATAAGGTTTCTCTCCTGTGTGTGTTCTCTGGTGTACAGTCAGAGAGCCAGATGTAGTAAAACTCTTCCTACAATGATCACAGCTATAAGATTTCTCTCCTGTGTGTATTCTCTGGTGCACTCTCAGAGTTTCAGATTGACTAAAACTCTTCACACATTGATCACAGATATAAGGTTTCTCTCCTGTGTGTGTTCTCTGGTGTGATACCAGATGGCCAGATCGACCAAAACTCTTCCCACATTGATCACAGTTATAAGGTTTCTCTCCTGTGTGTGTTCTCTGGTGTGATACCAGATGGCCAGCTCGACCAAAACTCTTCCCACATTGATCACAGATATAAGATTTCTCTCCTGTGTGTGTTCTCTGGTGTGATACCAGATGGCCAGATCGACCAAAACTCTTCCCACATTGACCACAGCTATAAGGTTTTTCTCCTGTATGTGTTCTGTGGTGTGATATCAGGCTGGTTGACTGAGTAAACCTCTTCCCACATTGACCACAGCTATAAGATTTCTCTCCTGTGTGTGTTCTCTGGTGTTGAGTTAGATGGCCAGATGTAGTACATCTCTTCCCACATTGAGTACAGCTATAAGATTTCTCTCCTGTGTGAATTATCTGATGAATTTTAATGCCTGATGAGTTGAATCTCTTCCCACAGTCAGAGCAGCAGTGAGTTTTCTTCCTTGTGGGTCTCTGCAGGTGTTTATTGAGGACTTCTGATCTGGAGAGACTCTTCTCTGCCTTGTCAGCATCATGATGTTGTTGAGGCTCCCCAGAGGATCCACGATAGTCCCGTCTCTCTCCTGTGTGAACAACAAAGTCATACAGATGGTTAAATGCCCACAACAGCAGAAATCCACTGTTTATTTGAGGTAAAAAGGTATGACCAGAGAGTACCCATGAAGTTGTACAACAGTCAAGACCTAAGCAGTGTGCCAGATGACTTTTGGCCTCCAATATAGGCCCCTTTCTGTGTTTGCTAAAATTGCAGCGATGCACACGCAATTTGGTTGTAGAAACTCCTCCATTCTAATGAGGAAACCACTAGTTATGGATGTAGTATATCTGGTAATGAGGAAACCACTAGTTATGGATGTAGTATATCTGGTAATGAGGAAACCACTAGTTATGGATGTAGTATATCTGGTAATGAGGAAACCACTAGTTATGGATGTAGTATATCTGCTAATGAGGAAACCACTAGTTATGGATGTAGTATATCTGGTAATGAGGAAACCACTAGTTATGGATGTAGTATATCTGGTAATGAGGAAACCACTAGTTATGGATGTAGTATATCTGGTAATGAGGAAACCACTAGTTATGGATGTAGTATATCTGGTAATGAGGAAACCACTAGTTATGGATGTAGTATATCTGGTAATGAGGAAACCACTAGTTATGGATGTAGTATATCTGGTAATGAGGAAACCACTAGTTATGGATGTAGTATATCTGGTAATGAGAAAACCACTAGTTATGGATGTAGTATATCTGGTAATGAGGAAACCACTAGTTATGGATTTTTTATTTATTTTATTTAACCTTTATTTAACCAGGAAGGGCTCATTGAGATTTAAAATCTCTTTTTCAAGAGCGTCCTGGCCAAGATAGGCAGCGCCAAGTCATTACAAAAATTACAGACAAACAACATGAAAAAACTACAATTAATCTAGTAAAAACCATAGAATTCACAAGAGTATAACAAAATCAAAAACAGCAAATTAAAAACATTGACAGGTCAGGGAATCAGTCTCAAGATCATTCATCCGTGATTTAAAAATACCAATCGGGACAAGTTCATCCAGTTTAAAAGTATTTTGTAAGGCATTCCAAGACGATGGTGCAGAGTACATAAAAGCCCTTTTACCAAATTCAGTTCGGACATTTGGAACAGTTAGCAAGATAAAGTCCCGCGAACGAAGAGAGTATCCACCACATTTCTGAACAATAAAAATGGCCAAATAAAAAGGTAGTAAACCCAAAATGGCTTTGTAAAAAAAAGTATACCAGTGACTGAGCCTACGAGTGACTAGAGAAGGCCAGCCAACCCTGGTATACAAAGTGCAGTGGTGCATAAGGGTTTTGCCATTTAAAATAAATCTCAGAGTGCCATGGTAAAGGGTGTCAATTGATCTCAAACACTGAGCGGAAGCATTCATATTTAAAATATCCCCATAGTCTAGTAAAGGCATAAATGTAGCTGATACTAGCCTCCTTCTGGCTTCAAAAGAAAAACAAGCCTTATTCCTAAAATAAAATCCTAATTTCAGCTTCAATTTTTTTGTAAGTTGTTGAATATGCATTTTAAAAGAGAGGCCATCATCAATTAAAATTCCAAGATATTTATATGAGGTTACAACCTCAATCTCCTTGCCCTGACAGGTAGTAATAGGTGAAAGGTTCAGAGGTCTATTTCTTGCTTTAGAAAACACCAGTAGTTTTGTTTTGTCAGTATTGAGGATAAGCTTCAATTGAGACAAGGTATGTTGAACAGTATTAAAAGCAGTTTGCAAGTTCTGGAAAGCTTTTGTAAGAGATGAAGCACAACAGTAAATAACAGTATCATCAGCATAAAAATGAAGTTGTGCATTTTGGACATTTTTGTCTAAATTATTTATATAAATAGTGAATAAGAGAGGACCAAGTACAGAGCCTTGGGGCACACCATTTAAGACAGACAATTTAACAGACCTAAGCCCATCAAATTGAATGCACTGAGTTCTATCAGACAGATAGTTAACAAACCATGCAACTGCATGCTCTGAACAATGCAATGCTCGACAATCTCTGCCTTAGTATAGCATGATCAACTGTATCAAAAGCCTTAGAGAGAACAATAAAAAGTGAGACACAATGCTGTTTCTTGTCAAGAGCTTCAGTGATATCATTTAAAACCTTCATGGCTGCAGTAATTGTGCTGTGCTTCTTCCTGAAACCCGATTGGTACATTGATAAAATAGAGTTAGTATATAAAAACTCTTTTAGCTGGTCACTCACAAGGGTTTCAAGTATTTTCACCAGGGGTGACAGCTTTGAGATTGGCCTATAATTATTTAACAGATTTGGATCTCCCCCTTTTAAAAGTGGCAGGACAAATGCTGATTTCCAGATCTTTGGAATTTCATTACATTCCAGGGTTAGATTAAACAGATATGTAAGTGGTTCAGCTATGAAATCAGCTGCCAGATTTAAAAAGCAGGGATCCAAAAGATCAGGACCTGCAGGCTTTCTCTGGTCTAAGGATTTCAGGGCCTTATGTACCACCTGCACTGAGAATGGCAAAAAGCTAAAAGTTTGACCAGCTCTCACTGGTTCATCCACACAAGGTTGTACAGAGACAGAGGACACTGAATCAAATAGTCTACCAGAAGATACAAAGTGCTCATTGAAACAATTCAGCATTTCAGTTTTGTCATATATAGCAACAGAGTCCTTCAATACACATGACGGTAATTCATTAACATTACTGTTACCAGACATAGACTTAATAGCCTTCCAAAACTTTCTAGGGTCATTCAGGTTATCAGTGGTAACAGACATAAAATAATCAGACTTGGCCTTCCTGAGAAGAGAAGAACACTTGTTTCGTAACTGCCTAAAAACAAGCCAATCAGCATCAGAACACGATTTCCTTGCTTTAGCCCAGGCTAGATTACGGTCATGAACAATGCAAGAAAGCTCAGACGAAAACCATGGATTATCCCTCCCTTTAACCCTGAACCTGCGGAATGGAGCATGTCTGTTTACTATTTGGAGAAAACCATCATGAAAGAATTTCCAGGCAGTTTCCACATCAGGGATAAGCTCAATCTTGCTCCAGTCAAAATAAAACAAATCATGAAAGAAAGCCTGCTCAATGAAACACTTCAGATTTCTCTTACGAATAAAACGCTGGTTAGACTTAGAAATCTTAGTATTTCTAATAGCAACAACAGCACAATGGTCACTTAAATCATTACAAAAAACACCAACCGCAGAATATTCATGTGGAACATTTGTCAATATCAAATCAATCAGGGTAGATTTATCTGGGCATTTTAGATTAGGGCGAGTGGGTGAGTTAATCAACTGGGTAAGATTCATAGAATTACAAAACATTTTTAAATCATCAGACACCGGCATTAACCAACACCAGTTGAGATCACCAATCAAAATCATTTCACTGTAAAGAAGTTTAGACATAAGGTGCGTCAAAGAAGAAAATGCATCACCGAGAGCAGAGGGGGGTCTATAACAGCCAATCACAGTTATAGAAAGACCCTTTGAAACCTCAATATTCAAAGCAAGAAATTCCAACTGTTTACATATAGTTTCAGACTTTGCCACACTTACAGGGAATTTCGTTTTTACATATATAGCCACACCCCACCTTTCTTAACCCGATCAGTGCGATAAACATTGTAACCAGTTATACAAATATCCGTATCAAGAACAGACTTGCTGAGCCAGGTTTCAGAAAACACAATTATATCAGCATCAGTTGATTTAGCCCAAATCCTAACCCCATCCATTTTTGACAACAGGCTGCGTACATTTAAATGAAAAATACCAAGACCAGATCTTGATTTAAAATCAGAGGGGGTTTGGAGACATTGCATATCAGGGCCAGGATTAGGCTGCACGTTACCTGATATCAACAATAGAAGAATAACTAGGCACCTCTGTTTAATAACTTTGCACGGCTTCTCTTTTTTAAGAGACCTACTGCAAGCAAAGTCCACAAGTGAGTTTCCAGACAATACAAAACAGTCATTTAAAACCATTAGACTTTGATAGTGACACAAGTTCGTAATGTTCACATCATGCCACAAATACATCGGCACTTGGATGCATGGAACGAGTGAAAAAGAGCGAGTTCCTGCAAACAAAATGTCCAATGGACGGGAGAGCACATTGTCAGATGTACTCACCCAGCGACAATGTTCGTTTTCTCCAGATCTCGTTAAAGTCAGTGCATAAAGCAATACCACGAAAATTGTCATTTTCTCTGACAAATGTAAATAATAGAGCCCAATGAAGATGAGGGGAGAAAGGGACAGCGTATATGTAAGACTGAATGTGAGTATTTGCACGTGTGAGTAGATTGGGTGTTGAGGTCGATTGAGAGAGCGGGTTGGGGATTGTTGAGCTGCCACTGACAGCCAGACGAAGAGCAAAAATGAGCGGCTTAGACGAGACACTCCGTGGATGAAGAAGGAACTCAGGCCAGCCAGAGATGGGGTTACTTTGGTAAATTTCAGTGCCGAGTTGAAGTGCCAAGTTGAGGAAGACCCGTAATCTTTACAGCAGCAAAAATAACATTGTTTGCACTACACAACAAGGAAGTTACTCAGCCCTAAATAAATAGGTTATTAGTAGGTTAAAATGTACTAGTCACAGACAAACGACTTGACATGCTACCATCTTGGATGACGACTAACATTGAGTGGATGCTGCCAACATGATGTAGTATATCTGGTAATGAGGAAACCACTAGTTATGGATGTAGTATATCTGGTAATGAGGAAACCACTAGTTATGGATGTAGTATATCTGGTAATGAGGAAACCACTAGTTATGGATGTAGTATATCTGGTAACGAGGAAACCACTAGTTATGGATGTAGTATATCTGGTAATGAGGAAACCACTAGTTATGGATGTAGTATATCTGGTAATGAGGAAACCACTAGTTATGGATGTAGTATATCTGGTAATGAGGAAACCACTAGTTATGGATGTAGTATATCTGGTAATGAGGAAACCACTAGTTATGGATGTAGTATATCTGGTAATGAGGAAACCAATAGTTATGGATGTAGTATATCTGCTAATGAGGAAACCACTAGTTATGGATGTAGTATATCTGGTAATGAGGAAACCACTAGTTATGGATGTAGTATATCTGGTAATGAGGAAACCACTAGTTATGGATGTAGTATATCTGGTAATGAGGAAACCACTAGTTATGGATGTAGTATATCTGCTAATGAGGAAACCACTCGTTATGGATGTAGTTGTCACGTCCTGACCCTTGTAAGATGTAATTTTCTATAGTAGTGTGGGCAGAACGTGACAGGGGGTGTTTTTGGGTGGTTTTCTATGTCTATGTTTAAGTTCTAGTTTTTCTATTTCTATGTTGTTGTTTTTGATCTCCAATTGAAGGCAGCTGGTCCTCGTTACCTCTAATTGGAGATCATATTTAAGTTGGGGCTTTTTCTAGTGTGTTTGTGGGTAGTTGTTTTCTGTTTTGTATGGGTTACCTGACGGAACTGTTGGTGGTCGTTTTGTTAAGTGTTTCCTTAATAAAGTAAATATGAGCACTCCCCTTTAGACGACCTGTTACAGTAGTATATATATATATCCATCCTAGTTATGGATGTAGTTAATCTGGTCATGAGGAAACCACTAGTTATGGATGTAGTATATCTAGTAATGAGGAAACCACTAGTTATGGATGTAGTATATCTGGTAATGAGGAAACCACTAGTTATGGATGTAGTATATCTGGTAATGAGGAAACCACTAGTTATGGATGTAGTATATCTGGTAATGAGGAAACCACTAGTTATGGATGTAGTATATCTGGTAATGAGGAAACCACTAGTTATGGATGTAGTATATCTGGTAATGAGGAAACCACTAGTTATGGATGTAGTATATCTGGTAATGAGGAAACCACTAGTTATGGATGTAGTATATCTGGTAATGAGGAAACCACTAGTTATGGATGTAGTATATCTGGTAATGAGGAAACCACTAGTTATGGATGTAGTATATATGCCTGGAGCAAAAAATGGTGAGGAAAGATTTTAGTTTTTCACAATGTATTCTGAATATTACAGCACTAGATCAGGAGTGCTACTCAAGGAAACTCACATTAAGTTCTGTGTCTTTTCACTAATTCACCACCTTGGGGGAAAACTCAGGGGAGTTCTCATAGGCTGACAGCAAAAATAGCCTCCATTTGCAGGTTGCTTATGAGTGCATTTCACATTACTTTTGGATTATAATTGTAAGGCTCGCTTGAATCTCCTGCTTAATATGTTTGTGTTATTGTCGCAAATCAACTGCTTTATACTTAAAAAACACTTCAACCAGTAAAATGCTCCTTGGCTAGCTTTAACATCAGCCTGACAATGAGGGTTTGTACACTAAGTGTTTAACAAACAATAACATAGTAGAGGTCGACCGATTGATTTTTCAACGCCGGTACCGATTATTGGATGACCCCCCAAAAAAACCATACCGATTAAATCGGCCGATTTTAAATATATATTTGTAATAATGACAATTACAATAATACTGAATGAACACATTCATTTTAACTTAATATAATACATCAATAAAATCAATTTAGTCTCAAATAAATAATGAAACATGTTCCATTTGGTTTAAATAAATAACGGAACATGTTCCATTTGGTTTAAATAAATAATTAAACACGTTCCATTTGGTTTAAATAAATAATGAAACACGTTCCATTTGGTTTAAATAAATAATGAAACACGTTCCATTTGGTTTAAATAAATAATGAAACACGTTCCATTTGGTTTAAATAAATAATGAAACACGTTCCATTTGGTTTAAATAAATAATGAAACACGTTCCATTTGGTTTAAATAAATAATGAAACACGTTCCATTTGGTTTAAATAAATAATGAAACACGTTCCATTTGGTTTAAATAAATAATGAAACATGTTCCATTTGGTTTAAATAAATAATGAAACATGTTCCATTTGGTTTAAATAAATAATGAAACACGTTCCATTTGGTTTAAATAAATAATGAAACACGTTCCATTTGGTTTAAATAAATAATGAAACACGTTCCATTTGGTTTAAATAAATAATGAAACACGTTCCATTTGGTTTAAATAAATAATGAAACACGTTCCATTTGGTTTAAATAAATAATGAAACACGTTCCATTTGGTTTAAATAAATAATGAAACACGTTCCATTTGGTTTAAATAAATAATGAAACACGTTCCATTTGGTTTAAATAAATAATGAAACACGTTCCATTTGGTTTAAATAAATAATGAAACACGTTCCATTTGGTTTAAATAAATAATGAAACACGTTCCATTTGGTTTAAATAAATAATGAAACACGTTCCATTTGGTTTAAATAAATAATGAAACACGTTCCATTTGGTTTAAATAAATAATGAAACACGTTCCATTTGGTTTAAATAAATAATGAAACACGTTCCATTTGGTTTAAATAAATAATGAAACACGTTCCATTTGGTTTAAATAAATAATGAAACACGTTCCATTTGGTTTAAATAAATAATGAAACATGTTCCATTTGGTTTAAATAAATAATGAAACATGTTCCATTTGGTTTAAATAAATAATGAAACACGTTCCATTTGGTTTAAATAAATAATGAAACACGTTCCATTTGGTTTAAATAAATAATGAAACACGTTCCATTTGGTTTAAATAAATAATGAAACACGTTCCATTTGGTTTAAATAAATAATGAAACACGTTCCATTTGGTTTAAATAAATAATGAAACACGTTCCATTTGGTTTAAATAAATAATGAAACACGTTCCATTTGGTTTAAATAAATAATGAAACACGTTCCATTTGGTTTAAATAAATAATGAAACACGTTCCATTTGGTTTAAATAAATAATGAAACACGTTCCATTTGGTTTAAATAAATAATGAAACACGTTCCATTTGGTTTAAATAAATAATGAAACACGTTCCATTTGGTTTAAATAAATAATGAAACACGTTCCATTTGGTTTAAATAAATAATGAAACACGTTCCATTTGGTTTAAATAAATAATGAAACATGTTCCATTTGGTTTAAATAAATAATGAAACATGTTCCATTTGGTTTAAATAAATAATGAAACATGTTCCATTTGGTTTAAATAAATAATGAAACATGTTCCATTTGGTTTATATAAATAATGAAACATGTTCCATTTGGTTTAAATAATGCAAAAACACTGTGTTGGAGAAGAAAGTAAAAGTGCAATATGAGCCATATAAAAAAGCTCTTAACATATAACTATTTCTCTCTATATCATTTGAAATTCATATAGATTTTTATTTATTTATTTAATTTATATATTTTCTTACCTTTAGTGGGTTAACTGCCTGTTCAGGGGCAGAACGACAGATTTGTACCTTGTCATCTCGGGGATTTGAACTTGCAACCTTTCAGTTACTAGTCCAACGCTCTAACCACTAGGCTACCCTGCCACCCAGAATGTTCTTATAGGCACTATAGTATTGCCAGCCTAATCTTGGGAGTTGACAGGCTTGAAGTCATAAACAGAGCTGTGCTTCAAGCATTGCGAAGAGCTGCTGGCAAACGCAGGAAAGTGCTGTTTGAATGAATGCTTACAAGCCTGCTGCTGCCTACCACCGCTCAGTCAGACTGCTATATCAAATATCAAATCATAGACTTAATTATAATATAATAAACACAGAAATACGAGCCTTAGGTCATATTCAATTTAATATCGCTCTTCACCGACCCAGGAAGGGGTGGAGCCAAACAGGTGTTGTACCTCGTTTCCCTCCTTCAGGGAACAGTAATTATAGTCATAAAGTTACACTCCCTTTCAGTCGGTCAACTTCAGTACAACATACTATGGGGAAATACAATCATTCTCAATGCCGACCCAAACGGATACTAAATGAAACGGCCCCTGGCAGACCACCCAGACCTGACCCCGCAAGATGCGTCAGTTCTGTCAATTTATTCATTTTATTTTGTTTGAAACACTCCCGTCAATGTTGAGTAAGAATGCACACCTTATTAAGCATATAGAAGTAGGACTAGTCTACCTGGCCTGTGTGCAAATGTAGGCCTATAAATGTGCCCATTTGGGGATGTCTGATAGTATTTCTGATTGTCTTAATGCACCACCACTAATGAGTTGGAGCTTCTCAAAGTAATTTTCTCTTCACCTCAAACAGCAAGTAAACAAAGTCTAATCAAAATCAATTGCAAATGACAATAGTTCCTCAAAGTATTTAAAAAAAATATTTCCAGCTCTCACCCTTTCGATAACCACTCGGCATAAAAGGGAAAAATGTAATGCTCTGATCCAGTGGAAATGTCATAAAATACCTGATTACTTCTTATCCTTTGCACAAATAGCCGACAGCTGTGTCTGTCCAGAACTCACTGGCCGGGAAACTCTGAGGGCCCAGAATATTTTATACAATGTTGCAAGCTTGCTATCACAAGTTTAGGAGGACCCAGTTGATAGTTGATATGTTTCAAGTTCGTTGTAGACAGGCCATGTGCAGCAAATGTGATTTATAGGATATTTTCTACCTGCAGGCTGCAATGTTTTTATTTGTTGGTTTTATGGAGGCTATTTTTACATTGTTGGCAATGGCAGTAAAAATTCCTTTTAGATTTGTATAATTTTCTTTTAGATTTAGATAGAATGTAGATTAATCACAGACAATGATTTTAAAATCTTCCATGAAAATGTGCATATGAAAATCCTAACTGGCACCAGATCAGTAGAAATGGTCAGATAAATTGCCACTCGAAATGGAAAAGGTTTGAGTCATCCCTCGAGTCATTTGTGTGTCTTAATTATTTGGTCAAACAGCGTGCTTAAAGCATCAGACCAGTTCAGTACATATAGTTGATTTTATTAAAACACATGGGTTGTGTCTATATATGGAAAAATATACATAACATTTCAACCAATCGATTGGTGGAAAGAACAGATGACTCTTGGTTGACCAAGATTTATTTTAGGTGGGGACAGCACTAGAACATGATTTTGGGGCCCCTGAGTGGTGCTGCGGTCTAAAACACTGTATCTCAGTGCTTGAGGCGTCACTACAGACACCCTGGTTCGAGTCCAGGCTGTGTCACAACTGGCCGTGATTGGGAGTTACAGTGAGGGAAAAAAGTATTTGATCCCCTGCTGATTTTGTACATTTGCCCACTGACAAAGAAATTATCAGTCTATAATTTTAATGGTAGGTTTATTTGAACAGTGAGAGACAGAATAACAACAAAAAAATCCTGAAAAACACATGTCAAAAATGTTATAAATTGACTTGCATTCACTGTTTGGGGCATCGCGACTGGTTACCTATTTTGATGTGATATGAAAGTATTATTTGAAATAATTTTGATGTGATATGAAAGTATTATTTGAAATAATTTTGATGTGATATTTAAGTATTGTGTGAAATTATTCTGAATTGATATGAAAGTACAGCGATTTATGTTTCTAGAAATGTATCGCAATTGAGAATCGATTCACATTTAGATGGAATATTTGACTATTTTAGCTGCCAGAGCCAGTCTACCTCTGAAAACTACATACAGTCCTTGGACCTTGAGGAGTAACGGGGGCAGCAATCAGCAGTAGAAACAATAACAAAGCGTACTCCCTGCCCGTTTCGGTAAAAAGTTGAGGGATGGGGCTGGAGAAATGTAACCATCCATGATATCAACATTATAGTTTTAACCATGTTTTGAGGATATATAGTGTTTATATTTACTGACAAACATTGGAGTAAAAGAAGCCAATATTTTGGGTTCTGATGGGGTACGACAGTTGAACTAAGCTCATGAGGCATTTCTAAGTGAATTCTTCAAGAAACAGATGGGTACATGTCATTAATGTATAAGTCCCTAAATGGATGTAACAACTGCTGATTGCCACTTTAAGAGAACATCTTGGGCTAATCTAATAGGAGATATTGAGGACTACAGTATTTCAGGCATTGTCATTGGATGCATTTGATCAATTGTTAACGTTTTGTTGATGGTCCACTCTTGATGTTCTACACGTTACAGTGAAGCTTCAGCCATTCCTACAGAACAACATTAAAGTGTAGAACCCCTTTACTGCATATTGGTTCAACGACTGCAGAGACGGTACTTACTGGTGTTAAACAGATCTCCAACCTCCTCTTCTTCCTCCAATGTGACAGTCATCTCCCCCTCCTCTTTCACTCCAAAAACTGAATCCTCCTCTTCTTTTACTGTAACATCCTCCCCTTCCTCCTCTTCTTTTACTGTAACATCCTCCTCCTCTTTCACTCTGAACGCATCGTCCTCTTCTTTCACTGAAACGTCTTTCTCTTCTTCTTTCACGGTAACAGCCTCACCCTCTACTTGTTTTTGTATTGTAACATCCTTCTCTTCCTCCTCCTCTTTCACGACAGCTTCTTTCTCCGTCCAGCAGACCTCCTCTTCTTCAACAGAACCTAGTTCTAAGCTAGCTGACAAACAACGTAAATATATAATTAAATGTGCCAACAAGTACATGTAACAGAAGTGTGTTTAATACACAGCGACTAATATACACCAAACCAGTGTAAAGAGCGTGAATGTTGTAGCTATGTTTGCTAGAAAGCTACCGGGGTGTCTGACTAGCTGTTGTTGTTGAAGGAGCGTCCCGTCCACTAGATTATACGTCACACTGGCAGCATCGCCTGAACCTAAAAGACGCACATCGCCATCTGCTGACTGGAGGGCAATGCAGTTGAGGAACCAAACGTTTATTTTTCATTTATTTCAGAAAAATTTAATATTATATTAAGTCGTTCAAAGATAAGCATGTGTTGATTGATTCGTGTTTAATGAGTGAGAATTTAAAATAAACTTTACACCCACAACATATTTGCATTGAACCATACTTCTGACATGGATCATTTTGACCCCAGAGGCATATCTTTTATCATAGCCAAAATGTGTTTTTTCAATTCTTCCATTTTTTTATGACTTTGTCAATCACCTGGTTCTTAATAAATCTAAATCATGGTTTAGTGTTTCTGTATCAATATGGACTTTTAACAAATTCAAATCCTTTGGAGTCATTTTGACCCCAGCCAAAAGCACCTTTGATAAATAGGACGTTTATTTCAAATCAAAATCAAATCACATTTTATCATACACATGTTTAGCACATATTAATGTGGGTGTAGTGAAATGCTTGTGTTTTTAGCTTCGACAGTGCAGTAATATCTGACAAGTAATATCTAACAATTTCACAACATAGACCCAATACACACACATCTAAGTATTTGAATCTAGGTTTCTCTGTAGACATGATCCATTCCACCAAAGGGTGGAGGGGCTCCTGTATCAGTGGTTTTGACCAGATAGACACCTGCAGATACACAGTATAGTGCCTCCCATGTACTCTCCTAAGATTGGACTTTTCTATATCACGTATCATATGACTGTGTACAAAACTGCCAATGATAGAAAACTCTGCAGTGGTAGAAAATTCTGCCAGTGATATACAGTGCATTCGTTAAGTATTCAGACCTCTTCACTTTTTCCACATTTTGTTACGTTACAGCCGTATTCTAAAATGTATTCTAAAATGTCATAATTTTTCCCCTCATCAATCTACACACAATACCCCATAATGACAAACCAAAAACAGTTTTTTTTTTACATTTTTGCAAATTTATTTACTGAAGTATTCGTACCTCAGCCAGGATTGTGAAATGTTAGGAAATAATATGTCATAATTTACTCGTACCTCAGCCAGCATTGTGAATGGTTAGGAAATAATATGTCATGTTTTACTCCGGAACCGTCAGGTGTACTGGGAGGAACTGTCAGGTGTACTGGGAGGAACCGTCAGGTGTACTGGGAGGAACTGTCAGGTGTACTGGGGGGAACTGTCAGGTGTACTGGGAGGAACAAATTCAGTATATCTTCCACTATGTCAAAATAGTGCTGGTATGTAAGTTTAAACCAACCCAGTTCATTAGTTGAAAATGAAAAATGTTGAAATCAACAATATGTTAAAGGATTCTACAACTGAAAACTGAAACAAACAATTGGATCAAACAGATCAATCCCACTGGACATTGGGTTTGATTCAGACCCTGCCAGCATGGCCAGAGATGTAACTTATAATCACGGAACCAACACAGACCTTTCATGCCTAAAAACACCTAAGTATTAGATTTACTGCCATGGTCTAGTATGTCACTGCATCAGACACCATTCACAATGCTGAGGTACGAGAAAAACATGACATATTATTTCCTAACCATTCACAATGCTGGCTGAGGTACGAGTAAAACATGACGTATTATTTCCTAACCATTCACAATGCTGGCTGAGGTACGAGTAAAACATGACGTATTATTTCCTAACCATTCACAATGCTGGCTGAGGTACGAGTAAAACATGACATATTATTTTGTAAATATTTATGTCCCCTTAGCGGTTCATCACGTCAGCAAAAGGGAATATGTTCCATCATCTATGTTTATTTACATTAGTGCAAATAGTCCACTGATATTGGTGTAATTTCTCACCCCTTTTGGCTGTATGAAAGTTAATTTCCCCTCAGACACACATTTGTTCTTTGATATTATGAAGGTCATTTGTGTTTAGTGTACCTTTCCCCCCTCATTCACCCCATCTCTTTACATTTGTTATGCATAATCAGTGGCCAGACTGTGCCAAAGGCCCATCCTGGTAGATCTGAACCTAATGCAGCTTGGAGTGATCAGATGACAGAAGTCACATTTAGGTGCCAGGTGTAACTGAGGCCATGTCACGGTTGTCGTCTTCGTCTTCCGACGATATAACGAAATCGTCGTCTGAAAATGTAGACCAATACGCAGCAGGTACGTGTATGCTCATTTTTAGATTTATTAACTTTCAAAATAACACTCCAAAACAACAAAACACGAAAGCGAACGAACAACAAACAGTCTGGTAAAGCCTAGGGCTGAACACAGAACAATCACCCACAAAACACAAACACAAACACACCCTCATTTATGAGACTCTCAATCAAAGGCAGATAGAAAACACCTGCCTTCAACTGAGAGTCCCAACACCAATTCACCAGACATAGAAACAGACATACTAGACTCCACATAGAAATACCTAAACATAAACCAACACCCGGAATTACTAAAACAAACACCCTTAATCAAACACACCACCCTGAACCACATAAAACAAATACCCTCTGTCACGCCCTGACCAAACTACAAAACAATTATCCTTATATACTGGCCAGGACGTGACAGTACCCCCCCCCCTTAAAGGTGCTACCCCAGAAGCACCTTAACAAAAAAATAAATTAATAAATACCCCCAAACAATACCCAAAAGAAAAATTCCCCCTTACTAAAGGGAGGGAAGGGAGGGTGGCTGCCGTCAACGACGGCACTGTGCTACACCCCCCCTCCCCAACCCACCTATATTGGAGGCGGCTCAGGTTCTGGCCGTTCCAGGCAGTCTGGCGGTTCGGGGCAGTCTGGTGGCTCGGGGCAGTCTGGGCAGTCTGTCAGCTCGGGGCGGTCTGTCAGCTCGGGGCGGTCTGGACTGTTGACTGACGGGCAGCTCCGACGACTGTTGACTGGCGGGCAGCTCCGACGACTGTTGACTGGCGGGCAGCTCCGACGACTGTTGACTGGCGAGGCTGGGTGGACGCACTTGCCGTTTAGTGCGGGGAGCGGGAACAGGACGAGTCGGACTGGGTGGACGCACTTCCGGGTCCGCACGAGAGACAGGAGCTGGAAACCCAGGGCTATGGAGGCGCACAGCCGGTCTAGATCTTACCTCCTGCACAACCCGCCTTGGCTCGATGGAACTAGTAGCCCTGCACGAGCGGAGTGCTCGTACAGGGCAGACTGGGCTGTGCAGGGGCCTGATGGTAGCCGTGCGTAGAGCGGGAGTTGGGTAGCCTGGTCCTCGGAGGCGTACCGGCGACCAGATGCGCTGCGCAGGCATCCTCCTACCAGGCTGGATGCCCGCTCTAGCACGGCACCTGCGAGGGGCTGGAATAACTCGCACCGGACTGTGCGTGCGTATGGGTGAGATCTTGCGCTTTTCAGCGAAACATGGCGCTCCCCACCTCATACGCTCCTCCATATAACCACGGGTAGCTGGCTTCCGGCTCTTCCCTCGCCTAGCCAAACTACCCGTGTGCCCCCCCAAAAAAAATTATTGGGGGTGCCTCTCGTGCTTCTCCCTCAGCGCGTCTCTGGCCTCGTACCACCGCCTCTCTGCCTTGGCTGCTTCTATTTCCCACTGCGGGCGCTGATAATCCCCAGCCTGATGCCAAGGTCCGGCCCCGTCCAGAATTTCCTCCCAAGTCCACTTCTCTCGTTTGTCCAACTCGAATGCCGTCTGCTCCTTCCTCTGCTGCTTGGTCCTTTGGTGGTAAGTGATTCTGTCACGGTTGTCGTCTTCGTCTTCCGACGATATAACGAAATCGTCGTCTGAAAATGTAGACCAATACGCAGCAGGTACGTGTATGCTCATTTTTAGATTTATTAACTTTCAAAATAACACTCCAAAACAACAAAACACGAAAGCGAACGAACAACAAACAGTCTGGTAAAGCCTAGGGCTGAACACAGAACAATCACCCACAAAACACAAACACACCCTCATTTATGAGACTCTCAATCAAAGGCAGATAGAAAACACCTGCCTTCAACTGAGAGTCCCAACACCAATTCACCAGACATAGAAACAGACATACTAGACTCCACATAGAAATACCTAAACATAAACCAACACCCGGAATTACTAAAACAAACACCCTTAATCAAACACACCACCCTGAACCACATAAAACAAATACCCTCTGTCACGCCCTGACCAAACTACAAAACAATTATCCTTATATACTGGCCAGGACGTGACAGGCCATAGATGCTCCATATCCATTACTTTGAGTGTTTTATATAATATGACTAAATGTGTTTCTTTCTGTGTTGCAGGGACAGTCAATAAATGGAACAGCAAGGCCACAGAACATGACATAAGCAGAGCTGTGGGAGACCACCTCAAGCCCCTGGTAGAGCCGGGGGTGGTGTTTACCACTCCACCACGCCTTCAGCAGGCTGGAAAAGTGGGATTGATCTGGTTGATCCATTTGTTTGTTTCCGTTTCCAGTAGTTGAATCCTTTGATGTAAACATTTCATTTTCAACAAATTAACTGGGTTGGTTGAAAAGTGATACTAAACGTACATATCATGCACTATTTTGAGATAGTGGAAGAAATACTGAATTTATATTAAGATGGACCAAGATACTTGTTGCTTTTGCACATATTTGTTCATTAGTTTTGCAAAAGTCTGTTGATTGTCAGTCATTGGGTTCATTAGTTTTATATGTTCAAATCAAGCTTTATTTATACAGCATATTTCAGACATGGATGAAACACAATGGCTTCACAGGGAAAAGAAAACAAAAAAACAATGAAAATAAACAGCAATATTTACCATAAACATATGGAGGATAAAAAAAATGAAGAATAACAACTGAAAGACTAATGAGCATTCTAAGGAAAATTAATTGATTACAATATTAACAATTGGATGTTATATTCAACCATAACGAGATGGACAAGCCAGCACAGGTGTAACACATTGACTAACTGAGGTGACACCAATCAGTGCGTCCTACGTGCTAACGAGCTAGACGTGCTAACGAGCTAGACGTGCTAACGAGCTAGACGTGCTAACGAGCTAGACCTGCTAACGAGCTAGACCTGCTAACGAGCTAGACCTGCTAACGAGCTAGATGTGCTAACGTCCAACCTCAAAACATAAATGGAAAAACCAAAGCCTGTAACACCTTCCCCCTTAAGACAACAAATATATCCTATATTTTTGATGGACAAGTTTGCTCACCACCAACAGAAAACAACTTACATTTCATATTAAAATCAACAAAAATGCTTCCCTTCTACAATATAAAAATGGTGTCTACTGGCTGTCAACAATAAAAAACACGTATTCCTAAATAATAATATACAATCGTATTATTTTTCTCTCCTTTTTCTTTCTATAGAATCCTAGAACTCACTAGCTTCTAGAACTCTCGTCCCCTTGGAACGAACCCAAACAAAACTCATCTCCAATACGGAAAAACGTGCAGTCAAAATAAATTGTGATCCATGGCAACGGACTGGCTAAACGCAAAACATAAAACTTTTTAACTGCCCACCCTTGAGACAATCAGCAACCAAGTTGTCCTGACCACAGACATGTCTGATTTCAAGAGGAAACTCCTGCAATATCCGTAGTAACTTTCCACCTCATTGCAGAGCTTCTCTCTCTTTTCAGTGTTCACTAGATAGGCATGTTGTTGGATCGGGGCCCAGTCCCCAATGTCATGCTCTAGTACACTTGGGTTGGCACATCTGAGAATTAACCCTGATATTCTAAAAGCAGGGCAACAGTGATGCATTTACATTTAGGGGTCGCTGAACAAAGGAACACAACACTTATTTGTCATCACTCATCGATATCATGTTGAAATCAATTGTGCGAGAGGAGGGAGATGAGGTTGCACGTCCTGTTAAAACTAACAGCTCAAAAACCACATGGAATATGGGAATAATGTGTACATCACTGGTTAGAGGACAATTTGTAGAAAACAGCTAGCTACATTTTGAAGTGTTGCATTGTGATTCCAGTGGGTCACCAACGTGGTAAACAGCTAGCTACATTTTGAAGAGTTGCATTGTGATTCCAGTGGGTCAAAAACGTGGTAAACAGCTAGATACATTTTGGAGTGTTGCATTGTGATTCCAGTGGGTCACCAACGTGGTAAGTGTAACAGAACTCTTTTTTTGTTAGTCACTTTTTGTTAAATCACATAAATAGTACTCTTCCAATTCAGAGCCTGGATTTTTCCCCCTGAGGCTAAAATCAATTGAACAACAAACGTTTAGGGTTCTACATTCTGACGTTATTAAAATACTCCTACTACAATGTTAAAACATTCTACATTGTGACATTATTTCACTGATATCATGAAACAACTCCTTCATGTAGTTTCTGATGTTTGATCAGAGATCTTTTATCAGAGTATCTCTTCCCACACTGATCACAGCTATAAGGTTTCTGTCCTGTGTGTGTTCTCTGGTGTTTAGTTAGACAGCTAGATGTAGTAAAACTCTTCCCACACTGATGACAGCTATAAGGTTTCTCTCCTGTGTGTGCCCTCTGGTGTGCCGTCAGACAGCCAAACGTACTAAAACTCTTTACACATTGATCACAGACATAAGGTTTCTCTCCTGTGTGTGTCCGCTGGTGTACTATCAGGCTGTTTAGCTGAGTAAAACTCTTCCCACATTGATTACAGCTATATGGTTTCTCTCCTGTGTGTGTTCTCTTGTGTATAGTTAGATAGCTAGATGTCGTAAAACTTTTCCCACATTGATTACAGCCATAAGGTTTCTCTCCTGTGTGTGTCCGTTGGTGTACTATCAGGCTGTTTAGCTGAGTAAAACCCTTCCCACATTGATCACAGCCATAAGGTTTCTCTCCAGTGTGTATCCTCTGGTGTGATTTCAGAGTTTGTAGCCGAATAAAACTCTTCCCACATTGATCACAGCCATAAGATTTCTCTCCTGTGTGAACTCGCTGGTGTTTCTTGAGGAGTTCTGATCTGGAGAGACTCTTCTCTGCCTCGTCAGCATCATGATGTTGTTGAGGATCCCCAGGATCCCAATAGTCCCGTCTCTCTCCTGTGAGAACAAAGTCAGGCAGATGGTTAAAGGCCCAAAACAGCAGAAATCCACTGTTTATTTGAGGTAAAAGGTGATGCCCAGACCATACCCATGAAGTTGTACAACAATTGACGTCTGTTAAATGCTTTGACAATTAAGACAGTCAACTTAGCAACAATCATATTTTGTCTTGTTTTCACACTAGTAGTAACTAGAAAAAAGTTTTTAAAGTTGTTGAAACCCTAAGCAGTGTGCCAGATGACTTTTGGTCTCCAATATTGGCCCCTTTCTGTGTTTGCTAAAATTGCGACACGAGGTCAATGCGCACACAAAAATGATTGCAGAAACACTTCCCTGCTAATGAGGAAACCACTAGTTATGGATGTAGTATATCTGGTAATGAGGAAACCACTAGTTATGGATGTAGTATATCTAGTAATGAGGAAACCACTAGTTATGGATGTAGTGTATCTGGTAATGAGGAAACCACTAGTTATGGATGTAGTATATCTGGTAATGAGGAAAGCACTAGTTATGGATGTAGTATATCTGGTAATGAGGAAAGCACTAGTTATGGATGTAGTATATCTGGTAATGAGGAAACCACTAGTTATGGATGTAGTATATCTGGTAATGAGGAAACCACTAGTTATGGATGTAGTATATCTGGTAATGAGGAAACCACTAGTTATGGATGTAGTATATCTGGTAATGAGGAAACCACTAGTTATGGATGTAGTATATCTGGTAATGAGGAAACCACTAGTTATGGATGTAGTATATCTGCCTGGAGCAAAAAATGGTGAGCGAAGATTTGAATTTTTCACAATGTATTCTGAATATTACAGTGCAAGATCAGGAGTGCTACTCAAGGAAACTCACATTAAGCTCTGTGTCTATTCACTAATTCACCATCGTGGGGGGAAATGCAGGGTTCTCATAGGCTGACAGCAAAATCTGCGTCCATTTCCAGGTTGCTTAGGAGTGCATTTCACATTACTATTGGATTATAATTGTAAGGCTCGCTTGAATCTCCTGCTTAATATAATGTTTGTGTTATTGTCGCATATCAACTGATTTATACTTTTAAAAAACACTTCAACCAGTAAAATGCTTTATGGCTAGCTTTGCCATCAGCCTGACAATGAGGGTTTGTACACTAAGTGTTTAACAAATTGGCCCATAACTTCACCAAACAAGAACATAGTCCTACTGTAGGACCCATAATTTCACCTAACAACAACATAGACCTACTGTAGGACCCATAACTTCACCTAACAACAACATAGACCTACTGTAGGACCCATAACTTCACATAACAATACCATAGACCTACTGTAGGACCCATAACTTCACCTAACAACAACATAGACCTACTGTAGGACCCATAACTTCACCTAACAACAACATAGACCTACTGTAGGACCCATAACTTCACATAACAATACCATAGACCTACTGTAGGACCCATAACTTCACATAACAATACCATAGACCTACTGTAGGACCCATAACTTCACCTAACAACAACATTAGAGGTCGACCGATTAATCGGAATGGCCGATTTATTAGGGCCGATTTCAAGTTTTCATAACAATCGTTAATCTGTATTTTTGGCCTCCGATTTGCCAATAAAAATAAATAATTGTACACCTTTATTTAACTAGGGAAGTCAGATTTAGAACACATTCTTATTTTCAATGACGGCCTAGGAACGGGGATTAACTGCCTTGTTCAGGGAGGATTCGGGGATTCGTTTTTGCAACCTTCTGGTTACTAGTCCAACGCTCTAACCACCTGCCATACATTGCACTCCACGAGGAGCCTGCATGGCAGGCTGACTACCTGTTACGCGAGGGCAGCAAGAAGCCAAGGTAAGTTGCTAGCTAGCATTAAACTTATCTTATAAAAACCTAGCAATCTTAACATAATCACTAGTTAACTACACATGGTTGATGATATTACTAGTTTATCTAACGTGTCCTGCGTTGCATATAATCGATGCGGTGCCTGTTAATTTCTCATCGAATCACAGCCTACTTCGACAAACGGGTGATGATTTAACAAGCGCATTTGGGAAAAAAGCACTGTCGTTGCACCAATGTACCTAACCATAAACATCAATGCCTTTCTTTAAAATCAATACACAAGTATATATTTTTAAACCTGCATATTTAGTTAATATTGCCTGCTAACATGAAATTGTGTCACTGCTCTTGCGTTCATTGCCTGGCTCGTTGCGAACTAATTTGCCAGAATTTTACATAATTATGACATACCATTGAAGGTTGTGCAATGTAACAGGAATATTTAGACTTAGGGATGCCACCCGTTAGATAAAATACGGACCGGTTCCGTATTTCACTTAAATAATATTTTTTTGGTTTTCGTGATGAAAGTTTCCGGCTTCGACCATATTAATGACCTAAGGCTCGTATTTCTGTGTGTTTATTATATTATAATTAAGTCTATGATTTGATAGAGCAGTCTGACTGAGCGGGGGTAGGCACCAGCATGCTCGTAAGCATTCATTCAAACAGCACTTTTGTGCATTTTTCCAGTAGCTCATTGCAATGCATTGCGCTGTTTATGACTTCAAGCCTGTCAACTCCCAAGATTAGGCTGGTGTAACCGATGTGAAATGGCTAGCTAGTTAGCCGGGTGCGCGCTAATAGCTTTTCAAACGTCACTCGCTCTGAGACTTGGAGTAGTTGTTCCCCTTGCTCTACATGGGTAACGCTGCTTCAAGGGTGGCTGTTGTCGATGTGTTCCTGGATCGAGCCCAGGTAGGAGCGAGGAGAGGGACGGAAGCTATACTGTTACACTGGCAATACTAAAGTGCCTATAAGAACATCCAATAGTTAAAGGTATATGAAATACAAATCGTATAGAGAGAAATAGTCCTATAATTCCTATAATAACTACAACCTAAAACTTCTTACCTGGGAATATTGAAGACTCATGTTAAAAGGAACCACCAGCTTTCATATGTTCCCATGTTCTGAGCAAGGCACTATTAAACGTTAGCTTTCTTACATGGCACATATTGCACTTTCACTTTCTTCTCCAACACTTTGTTTTTGCATTATTTAAACCAAATTGAACATGTTTCATTATTTATTTGAGGCTAAATTGATTTTATTTAAGTATTATATTAAGTTAAAATAAGTGTTCATTCAGTATTGTTGTAATTGTCATTATTACAAATAAAGAAACATTAGTTTTTTTTAAATTCGGCCGATTAATCGGTATCGGCTTGTGTTGGCCCCCCAATAATCGGTATCGGCGTTGAAAAATCATAATCGGTCGACCTCTAAACAACATAGACCTACAGTGGTAGAAAAAACTATTTGATCCCCTGCTGATTTTGTACGTTTGCCCACTTACAAAGAAATGATCAGTCTATAATTTTAATAGTAGGTTTATTTGAACAGTGAGAGACAGAATAACAACAAAAAAATCCAGAAAAACGCATGTCAAAAATGTTATAAAATGATTTGCATTTTAATGAGGGAAATAAGTATTTGATCCCTCTGCAAAACATGACTTAGTACTTGGTGGCAAAACCCTTGTTGGCAATCACAGAGGTCAGACGTTTCTTGTAGTTGGCCACCAGGTTTGCACACATGTCAGGTTTTTTTTGTCCCACTCCTCTTTGCAGATCTTCTCCAAGTCATTAAGGTTTCGAGGCTGACGTTTGGCAACTCGAACCTTCAGCTTCCTCCACAGATTTTCTATGGGATTAAGGTTTGGAGACTGGCTAGGCCACTCCAGGACCTTAATGTGCTTCTTCTTGGGCCACTCCTTTGTTGCCTTGGCCGTGTGTTTTGGGTCATTGTCATGCTGGAATACCCATCCACGACCCATTTTCAATGCCCTGGCTGAGGGAAGGAAGTTTTCACCCAAGATTTGACGGTACATGGCCCCGTCCATTGTCCCTTTGATGCGGTGAAGTTGTCCTGTCCCCTTAGCAGAAAAACACCCCCAAAGCATAATGTTTCCACCTCCATGTTTGACGGTGGAGATGGTGTTCTTGGGGTCATAGGCAGCATTCCTCCTCCTCCAAACACGGCGAGTTGAGTTGATGTCAAAGAGCTCCATTTTGGTCTCATCTGACCACAACACTTTCACCAGTTGTCCTCTGAGTCATTCAGATGTTCATTGGCAGACTTCAGACGGGCATGTATATGTGCTTTCTTGAGCAGGGGGACCTTGCGGGCACTGCAGGATTTCAGTCCTTCACCGCGTAGTGTGTTACCAATTGTTTTCTTGGTCCCAGCTGCCTTGAGATCATTGACAAGATCCTCCCGTGTAGTTCTGGGCTGATTCCTCACCGTTCTCATGATCATTGCAACTCCACGAGGTGAGATCTTGCATGGAGCCCCAGGCCGAGCAAAATTGACAGTTCTTTTGTGTTTCTTCCATTTGCGAATAATCGCACCAACTGTTGTCACCTTCTCACCAAGCTGCTTGGCGATAGTCTTGTAGCCCATTCCAGCCTTGTGTAGGTCTACAATCTTGTCCCTGACATCCTTGGAGAGCTCTTTGGTCTTGGCCATGGTGGAGAGTTTGGAATCTGATTGATTGATTGCTTCTGTGGACAGGTGTCTTTTATACAGGTAACAAGCAGAGATTAGGAGCACTCCCTTTAAGAGTGTGCTCCTAATCTCAGCTCGTTACCTGTATAAAAGACACCTGGGAGCCAGAAATCTTTCTGATTGAGAGGGGGTCAAATACTTATTTCCCTCATTAAAATGCAAATCATTTTATAACATTTTTGACATGCGTTTTTCAGGATTTTTTTGTTGTTATTCTGTCTCTCACTGTTCAAATAAACCTACCATTAAAATTATAGACTGATCCTTTCTTTGTCAGTGGGCAAATGTACAAAATCAAAAGGGGATCAAATACTTTTTTCCCCCACTGTAGGACTATAAATCATGTAATATTTCAGGTGAAACATGGACATTAAAATGTCTTTGTCATGACATTTCATAACCTGATCACCAGATAATTTTGTGAATAATCCCACTAGGCTACTCTGTAATGTGTTGTCATTCTAAATGTCCTGAATAAAGGAAAATAGCTCTGTGTGTTGTACAATAGCCTATCCATCAATGAACAGTTCTCTACACATTATGAGCTAAGTATCTCTGTCTCCAAACAGACTAACGAGACCCTACTGTAAATCAATCAGACAATAACGCATTATAAAAATCAATTTGTTAGGGGTGTTGGATCCAACGTGGAGCACAGCATAACTGTCTTTACCAGAGTAATGAATGAAGAAGCACTTTGGTTGTTGTTGCATGTCGTGATGTTTGTCATGTGACTGGCATTCAGAAAATGATTTCCTGGATCAGCTGATGATAGTTGAACATGTGACTGTAACTAAACAGCTACAGTATTAAGAATTATGTGTAATTATTGAAGAACGACGTTAATGACAGTATCCATTTGGGTGTTGTCAATAAAGTTAAGGTGACTCGGTCCTAACATGACAATAACCTAAACCACAAGGCCAAATCTACACTGGAGGAGCTTACCAAGATGACATTGAATGTTCCTGAGTGGCCTAGTTACAGTTTGGACTTAAATCGTCTTGAAAGTCTATGGAAAGACTAGAAAATGGTTTGTGTCCCTGTTTTATAAGATAGTACTCACTGTATTTACTGGTGTTAACCAGATCAATGTCCCTGTTTTATTAGATAGTACTCACTGTATTTACTGGTGTTAATCAGATCAATGTCCCTGTTTTATTAGATAGTACTCACTGTATTTACTGGTGTTAATCAG
The DNA here is from genome assembly GCF_901001165.1 of Salmo trutta. Lineage (NCBI taxonomy): Eukaryota > Metazoa > Chordata > Actinopteri > Salmoniformes > Salmonidae > Salmo > Salmo trutta. The sequence goes on along the minus strand of NW_021822911.1, from coordinate 2,240,870 downwards.
ATCAATGTCCCTGTTTTATTAGATAGTACTCACTGTATTTACTGGTGTTAATCAGATCAATGTCCCTGTTTTATTAGATAGTACTCACTGTATTTACTGGTGTTAATCAGATCAATGTCCCTGTTTTATAAGATAGTACTCACTGTATTTACTGGTGTTAATCAGATCAATGCCCCTGTTTTATTAGATAGTACTCACTGTATTTACTGGTGTTAATCAGATCAATGCCCCTGTTTTATTAGATAGTACTCACTGTATTTACTGGTGTTAATCAGATCAATGTCCCTGTTTTATTAGATAGTACTCACTGTATTTACTGGTGTTAATCAGATCAATGTCCCTGTTTTATAAGATAGTACTCACTGTATTTACTGGTGTTAATCAGATCAATGTCCCTGTTTTATTAGATAGTACTCACTGTATTTACTGGTGTTAATCAGATCAATGTCCCTGTTTTATAAGATAGTACTCACTGTATTTACTGGTGTTAATCAGGTCAATGTTCCTGTTTTATTAGATAGTACTCACTGTATTTACTGGGGTTAATCAGATCAATGTCCCTGTTTTATTAGATAGTACTCACTGTATTTACTGGTGTTAATCAGATCAATGTCCCTGTTTTATTAGATAGTACTCACTGTATTTACTGGTGTTAATCAGATCAATGTCCCTGTTTTATTAGATAGTACTCACTGTATTTACTGGTGTTAATCAGTTCTCCAGCCTTCTCTTCTTCGTCCTCCTCTAATGTGACAGTAATCTCCCCCTCTTCATCCTTCGTTCCAAAAACGTCTTCATCTTCTTTCACTTCATCCTCCACTCCAAAAACAGCATCATCTTTCACAGTAACATCCTCCTCTTCTTTAACTGAAACGTCTTTCTCTTCTTCTTTCACTGTAACAGCCTCACCCTCTACTTGTTTTTGTATTGTAACATCTTTCTCCTCTTCCTCCTCTTTCACTAGAGTTTCTTTCTCCGTCCAGCAGACCTCCTCTTCTTTAACAGGAGGAGAGTAGCTTAGTGAACTCATGGTCGGAGATGTTAGCTAGTTAGCATTAGCGACTAGCCAAGTTCTAAGCTAACTTAGCAAACCAGCTAGCTGACAAACAACGTAAATATATAATTAAATGGGCCAACAAGTACATACAACAGAAGTGTGTTTAATACACAGCGACTAATATACACCAAAACAGTGTAAAGAGCGTGAATGTTGTAGCTATGTTTGCTAGAAAGCTACCGAGGTGTCTGACTAGCTGTTGTTGTTGAAGGAGCGTCCGTCCACTAGATTATACGTCACACTGGCAGCATCGCCTGAACCTAAAAGACGCACATCGCCATCTGCTGACTGGAGGGCAACGCAGTTGAGGAACCAAACGTTTATTTTTCATTTATTTCATAAAAGGTTAATATTATATTAAGTCGTTCAAAGAGAATCATGTGTTGATGGATTCGTGTTTAATAAGTGAGAATTTAAAACAAACTTTAGACTCACTACAAATTTGCATTGAACCATACTTCTGACATGGATAATTTTGACCCCAGAGGCAAATCTTTTATTATAGCCAAAATGTGGTTTATTCAATTTTTCATGACTTTGTCAATCAACTTGTTCTTAATAAATCTAAATCATGGTTTAGTGTTTCTGTATCAATATGGACTTTTAACAAATTCAAATCCTTCGGAGTCATTTTGACCCCAGCCAAAAGCACCTTTGATAAATAGGACGTTTATTTCAAATCAAATCACATTTTATTGGTCACATACACATGTTTAGCAGATATTATTGCGGGTGTAGTGAAATGTTTGTTTTTCTAGCTCCGACAGTGCAGTAATATCTGACAAGCATTGTCTAACAATTTCACAACATATATCCAATACACACAAATCTAAGTATTTGAATCTAGGTTTCTCTGTAGTCATGATCCATCCCACCAGAGGGTGGAGGGGCACCTGTACTTACTAATGTATTTACTTAAGTATTCAGACCCTTTGCTATGAGACTTGAGATTGAGCTCAGATGCATCGTGATTCCTCTAATCATCCTTGAGATGTTTCTACAACTTGATTGGAGTCCACCTGTGGTAAATTCAATTGATTGGACATGATTTGGAAAGGCACAGACTTGTCTATATAAGGTCCCGCAGTTCACAGTGCATGTCAGAGCAAAAACCAAGCCATGAGGTCAAAGGAATTGTCCGTAGAGTGCTGAGACAGGATTGTGTCAAGGCACAGATCTGGGGAAGGGTTCCAAAAACTGTTTGCAGCATTTTAGGTCCCCAAGAACACAGTGGCCACCAATATTCTTAAATGGAAGAAGTTTGGAACCATCAAGACTCTTCCTAGAGCTGTCTGCCTGGCCAAACTGAGCAATCAGGGGAAAAGGGCCTTGGTCAGGGAGGTGACCAAGAATCTGATGGTCACTCTGACAGAGCTCCAGAGTTCCTCTGTGGAGATGGGAGAACTTCCAGAAGGACAACCATCTCTGCAGCACTCCAGCAATCAGGCCTTAATGTAGCAATGATTAAATTGTCAACATTTATTTCAATGGACAATTCAGTGAACTGTTCTGTGAAAGGTGTTGGCTAGAGATGACATGCAGGAGCTTGCAGGGATTTGTAGTCTTGCATGTCGTCTACTTTGATGCTAATTAGCTTTTTCGAATCTGAGAGTAAAGAGAGACAAATATAGGCAGCAGCTACTCTTCCTGGGGTTTATTATGGATCCCCATTAGTTCCTGCCAAGGCAGCAGCTACTCTTCCTGGGGTCCAGCTAAAATAAAAGCAGTTATACCATTTTAAAAACGTTACAATAAATTCACAACACACTGTGTGTCCTCAGTCACCTTGACCTAGAGAGATTTACATGGTTATCAAAACATCACACCACGGTGAGCTTAAACAAAACACAGCCCTATGGGGAAAATGAATGGTGGAAAAACGATGCGAACCATTTCCCTGTTTGACCTGTAGTTGTTATGGATATTATGACTCTGCAGAGCCCCACAGTGGACGTGTCAAAATATGTTACATTGGTAAAGCACCCTTTATTTAACCTCAATGTCATCTTGTTTTTACATGGCATTGTAGATTTTAACAGTATACAGGATGTATTTTGGATGTTTTCAGTGTATTTTTAACCCTTCCAGACAATGGATTAATCGCAATAAAAAATAGTGCACTAACATTACACAAAGTGAACTCACGTCTGACGGTCCAAACAAAATCACAAATTCTCAGTCAAAAACACAAGTCAGAACACAGCCTCTCTATTCTCTCATGTGATTTCAGGTCCTCTGACTGGGAAAATGTCTTTCCACAATGAGAGCAGTGGTATGTCTTCTCCTCTTGTGTATTTGTATGTATTCTTTCATGCTCTTTCAGGTACCTTAACCGGGTAAATCTCTTTCCACAGTGGGAGCAGTGGTGCGTCTTTTTTCCTGTGTGTATCCTCTCATGCTGGTTCAGGTTTCCTAACTGGGCAAAATGCTTTCCACAATGGGAACATTGGTAAGGCTTTTCTCCTGTGTGTATTCTCTCATGCTCCTTCAGGCTCCCTAACTGTGTACAACTCTTTCCACAATGGGAACAATGGAAAGGCTTTTCTCCTGTGTGTGTCCTCTCATGCCTTTCCACGCTCCCCAACCACCTAAAACTCTTTCCGCACAAGGAGCAGGTGTAAGGCTTCTCTCCAGTGTGTATTCTCTTATGTGTTCTCAGGCTCCCTAACTGAGTAAAACTCTTTCCACACTGGGAGCAGTGATGTCGTCCTGCTGGTTTGAACGTCTCAGGGTCTGGTTCCTCTGAAGGACTCTTCCTGCTGTCAGAAGGAGAGTCTGGTCTCTCTCCTGTCAAAGACAAACAGATTATTTAATTAACTAAACAGAGACCTGAATGAAACCTCCACATGATAAAACTTCCTATGACGTTTAATCTAGACTAGATCCCTCAATCACCTGAAGTCAGTTTTCACAAGCATTATTAAACCGACTTCAAAATGCAAGTCTCTGTGTGGTTCTTAGGATGTCCAGGCAGGTGATTCACTTCTAACCGAAGTCTTGCAGGTGTTTACATGGTTTTACACATCTGCCAGATCATCAAAAAATCGAATTTCAGTACCAGTGTATATATATTTTTTTGGGGTACTTTTACACCTTTTTCTCACCAATTTCATGATATCCAATTGCAACTCCCCTACGGACTCGGGGAGAGGCGAAGGTCGAGAGCCATGTGTCCTCTTTAACACGACCCTGCCAAGCCGCACTGCACATCTTGACACACTGCTCGTTTAACCCGGAAGCCAGCCACACCAATGTGTCGGAGGAAACACCATCCAGCTGGCGACCGAAGTCAGCGTGCATGCTGACCGCCACAAGGAGTCGCTAGAGCGCGATGGGACAAGGACGTCCCGGCCAGCCAAACCCTCCAAACCCTCCCCAAACATAACGCTTTGTATTCAGGATATAAAGTTCATTTCTTTGCCACATTCTTTTGCAGTATAATTTTTTTGGCCACATTCTTTTGCAGTATTACTTTAGTGCCAACAGTCTCTCTATTCTCTCATGTGATTTCAGGTCCTCTGACTGGGAATGCTTCCTTCTTTTCACTCTGTCATTTAGGTTAGTATTGTGCAGTAACTACAATGTTGTTGATCCATCCGCAGTTCTCATATCACAACCATTAAACACTGTAACTATTTTAAAGTCACCATTGGCCTCATGGTGAAATCTCTGAGCGGTTTCCTTCCTCTCCAGCAACTGAGTTAGGAAGGACGCCTGTATCTTTGTGGTGACTGTGTGTATTGATACACCATCTAAAGTGGTATTAATAACTTCACCATGCTCAAAGGGATATTCAATGTCTGCTTTTTTTTACCCATCTACCAATAGGTGCCCTTCTTTGCGAGGCATTGGAAAACCTCCCTGGTCTTTGTGGTTGAATCTGTGTTTGAAATTCACTGCTCAACTGAGGGACATTACAGATAATTGTATGTGTGGGGTACAGAGATGAGGTATTCATTCAAATATCACGTTAAACACTATTATTGCACACAGAGTGAGTCCATGCAACTTATTGTGTGACTTTTTAAGCAAAACCTTTACTCTTGAACTTAATTAGGCTTTTAATTAAATGTGTAAACATTTCCAAAAACGCAATTCCACTTTGACATTATGGGATATTGAATCCATTTTAAATTCAGGCTGTAACACAACAAAATGTGGGACAAGTCAAGGGGTGTGAATACTTTCTGAAGGCCCTCCTATCCCCCCACCCAGCAATCTAAAAGCATTCACTCCAAAAACTGCATCCCCCTCTTTCTCTTCCTCCTCCTCTTTCACTGAAACGTCTTTCTCTTCTTCTTTCACTGTAACAGCCTCACCCTCTACTTTTTGTTTTACTGTGACATCCTCCTCTTCCACGACAATGTTCAGCCCCAGAGCTTCTTCCTCCGTCCAGCAGACCTCCTCTTCTTTAGCAGGAGGAGAGTAGCTTAGTGAACTCATGGTCGGGGATAATAGCTAGTTAGCATTAGCCTAGCGCTAGGCAAATTTAAGACATCTGCCTGACTAACAACGTAAATAAGAAAATAAATGGGGCAACTCGCTATAAAACAGAAGTATGTTTAAAACACATAGGCAAGTATGGACTGAAACAGTCTAAAAAGCTTGAACGTTTAGGCTACGTCGCCTAGCAAGCTACTGAAGTGACTGACTCGCTGTTGTTGTTGAAGTGTCCCGTCCACTAGATTATACGTCACACTGGCAGCATCGTTATCAGCTGACTGGAGTGGGTAACGCAGTATAAGGAAAAGTTTATTTTATTTCCTGACAAAAAAGGGTATTTTTAAAATGTATTTCACTAAATAATAATATTATATTGATACGTCCAAGGAAAGCATGTGTTGATTGATTAGTAATGAATGAGAATTTAAACTTTACATCTAACGCTGCATTTAAGTCAATGTCATATTCATTCAGTCAAACAAACGCTCTGCTGCCTAGTTTAACAGTGATCTACGTTCTATGAAAGCTGCTGGGAGCAAACTGCAGAGTAACTAGAGGAAAACAAACCTAACTGTTCATCCTCAGGCCCTGGTATATCATCAGACTGTACAAACCTAACTACATCCCCAGTCCCTGGTATATCATCAGACTGTACAAACCTAACTACATCCTCAGGCCCTGGTATATCAACAGATTGCATACAAACCTAACTACATCCCCAGTCCCTGGTATATCATCAGACTGTATACAAACCTAACTACATCCCCAGTCCCTGGTATATCAACAGACTGCATACAAAGAGGCACTGAACACGAAATGAAGAGCATTTACTTCACTGTACAATCTACCCCTTGATTCAGACCTGCCCCTCTGCTTCACACTGAGCCTCCCAGCTGCAGTTTCACCACATTCTCATTGACAACCCCAACATCTGTCTCTGAAATGGTCCATCAAATGAGGTCAACTACCTGCCCCTTGGACCCTATTCCCATAGGACTCATACAATCAGAAATCACTAAACACTTTCTTAATTCAGGCAATAACAAGGTGTGGAGACCATCATAGTACAGTAGTGGAGCTAGTAGTGGAGCTAGTACAATAACAAGGTGTGGAGACCTTCATAGTACAGTAGTGGAGCCAGTACAATAACAAGGTGTGGAGACCATCATAGTATAGTAGTAGTACTAGTAGTGGAGCCAGTACAATAACAAGGTGGAGACCATCATAGTATAGTAGTGGGGCCAGTAAGGTAACAAGGTGTGGAGACCATCATAGTATAGGAGTGGAGCCAGTACAATAACATGGTGTGGAGACCATCATAGTATAGTAGTGGAGCTAGTACAATAACAAGGTGTGGAGACCATCATAGTACAGTAGTGGAGCTAGTACAATAACAAGGTGTGGAGACCATCATAGTATAGTAGTGGAGCCAGTACAATAACAAGATGTGGAGACCATCATAGTATAGTAGTGGAGCCAGTACAATAACAAGGTGTGGAGACCATCATAGTATAGTAGTGGAGATAGGAGTGGAGCCAGTACAATAACAAGATGTGGAGACCATCATAGTATAGTAGTGGAGCCAGTACAATAACAAGGTGTGGAGACCATCATAGTATAGTAGTGGAGCCAGTACAATAACAAGGTGTGGAGACCATCATAGTATAGTAGTGGAGATAGTAGTGGAGCCAGTACAATAACAAGGTGTGGAGACCTTCATAGTACAGTAGTGGAGCCAGTACAATAACAAGGTGTGGAGACCATCATAGTATAGTAGTGGGGCCAGTAAGGTAACAAGGTGTGGAGACCATCATAGTATAGGAGTGGAGCCAGTACAATAACAAGGTGTGGAGACCATCATAGTATAGTAGTGGAGCCAGTACAATAACAAGGTGTGGAGACCATCATAGTATAGTAGTGGAGCTAGTACAATAACAAGGTGTGGAGACCATCATAGTAAAGTAGTGGTACTAGACTGATTTGAGAAGAAATAGGGAATTATTTCTAAGTGCAAGGGTGCCAATATATTTGGCTGCAGCTGTATCCAATCAAAGTCATTTAGAAATATCCAAATCATATATCAAATCAAATTCAAGGTTGGAGTGAAGAATAGCAAAATGAAATGAATCTATATAATAACTTAATAGATTAGAGTCCTGTCCAGGGGAAGAACTTGTACATCAAGCTGCCTCACACTACAGAAACAGGAGGTAGGCTCCTGTTACTATACTGTGGTGCTCTATAGACTAGAGTCCTGTTACTATACTGTGGTACTGTATAGACTAGAGTCCTGTCCAGGGGAAGTACTGTACATCAAGCTGCCTCACACTACAGAAACAGGAGGTAGGCTCCTGTTACTATACTGTGGTGCTCTATAGACTAGAGTCCTGTTACTATACTGTGGTACTGTATAGACTAGAGTCCTGTTACTATACTGTGGTAGTGTATAGACTAGAGTCCTGTTACTATACTGTGGTACTGTATAGACTAGAGTCCTGTTACTATACTGTGGTACTGTATAGACTAGAGTCCTGTTGCTATACTGTGGTACTGTATAGACTAGAGTCCTGTTACTATACTGTGGTACTGTATAGACTAGAGTCCTGTTACTATACTGTGGTACTGTATAGACTAGAGTCCTGTTACTATACTGTGGTAGTGTATAGACTAGAGTCCTGTCCAGGGGAAGTACTGTACATCAAGCTGCCTCACACTACAGAAACAGCTCCTGCTACTGTGAGCCGTTCTGGCTCAGACAAGCCAAGGCTACTTACTTCCTTATATAATCATTTACATTTAGCAATATCCAAATCATATTATGAACAACAGAGGGTTTATACTTGTATACAATCAATCAAAGATAATAAAGAAAAACAAAATACACGTTCAAATATTGAATTGATTTTAGACATGATCAATATGAAAAAACAACAAAAACAGGCCTGTTGTTTTGGTCAGATTTTCATGTCTGATTTCATTTAAACAATATGATTTAATGTGCCAAACTAAAGCACTAATTTTCAGTCAAAAACACAAGTCAGAACACAGTCTCTCTATTCTCTCATGTGCTTTCAGGTCTTCTGACTGGGAAAATGTCTTTCCACAATGAGAGCAGTGGTATGTCTTCTCCTCCTGTGTATGTATTCTTTCATGCTTATTCAGATGCCTCAACCGGTTAAATCTCTTTCCACACAGGGAGCAGTGGTAGGTCTTATCCCCTCCTGTGTGTGTCCTCTCATGCCTAGTCAGGCCCTCTAACTTGGTAAAACTCTTTCCACACAGGGAGCAGTGGTAGGGCTTTTCTTGTGTGTGTGTCCTCTCATGCTGTTTCAGGTTCACTAAACCCCTAAAATTCTTTCCACACTGGGAACATTGATAATGCTTCTCTCCTGTATGTATTCTTCCATGTAATTTCATGGACTTTAACTGGGTAAATCTCTTTCCACATATGGTGCAATGGTAAGGCTTATCTCCTGTGTGTGTCCTCTCATGCTGTTTCAGGCTCATTAAACCCCTAAAACCCTTTCCACACTGGGAACAGTGATAAGGCTTCTCTCCTGTGTGTGTCCTCTTGTGCCGATTTAGGTTCCCTAACTGGGTAAAATTCTTTCCACAGTGTGAACATTGGAAAGGATTTTCTCCAGTGTGAATTCTCTCATGTGTTTTCAGGCTTCCTAGCCAGGTAAAAGTCATTCCGCATTTGGAGCAATGGTAAGGCTTCTCTCCAGAGTGTATTCTCTTATGTATTAATAGGTACCCTAATTCGTTAAAACTCTTTCCACACTGGGAGCATTGGAAAGGTTTTTCTCCTGTGTGTGTCCTCTCATGCCTATTCAGGTTCCCTAACTTGGTAAAACTCTTTCCACAGTGGGAGCAGTGATGATGTCCTCCTGTTGCTTTGGGCGTCTCTGGGCCTGATTCTGCTGATTCCCCTGAAGGACTCTTCCCTGGGTCTGATTCCCCTGAAGGACTCTTCCCTGGGTCTGATTCCCCTGAAGGACTCTTCCCTGGGTCTGATTCCCCTGAAGGACTCTTCCCTGGGTCTGATTCCCCTGAAGGACTCTTCCCTGGGTCTGATTCCACTGAAGGACTCTTCCCTGGGTCTGATTCCCCTGAAGGACTCTTCCCTGGGTCTGATTCCCCTGAAGGACTCTTCCCGCTGTCAGAGGGAGAGTCTGGTCTCTCTCCTGTCAAAGACAAACAGAGTATCTAGTTACTTAGTTGTCTCCTGTGCTGTACTGTGTGGCCAAACTGGTGAAACATATAAGTCTATGATTGGTTCAGATTGGATCTTGTTTGGGGGAGTTCATTAAAATAATAGCCAGTGTAAAAAACAGTGGTCACCAAGGCATTCCTAGTCAATCATCAAACATTTCTGTAAAAACCCAATGTGTTTTCTGTTTGCTGCAGCAGTATTCTTAAAATGTATGTGAAATTACATATATTTTCAAATATTAGTTTGATGAACCCGGCCTACAAGACCCAGTTTCATCACTGCCCTCTCCTGAGACTGAAAGCCCAGAGACTTGCACTTTGCCTGGGTGTGTGGTTTTGTCTGAGGGCTAAAATGAACATTCGAGGCCATCAAGCTACTATGCTCGGAGATAGTTTTCATTTCAACTGAGGTCGTGGCTACGATTCAGACCTGAATACTAGAGGTTTCTGATACTTTCAAAGCAGATTGAACTAATCTGTGAAACAAGACTGTGCTTGTTATGGCCTCACTCAAAACAACAGTTACACACCATGATGATTGCAGCACTTTACACCTGACTACCTCTCTGGAGGCTGACGTGAATCACTGCTGATCTGATAAAGGTGCAGGAGAGCTGTGTGAGCTTAGAGGGATTTTCTCACCGCAAGATCCTAAAACCGATATTACATTTTTGGCCAATACAGATATCCAATATTTTCCTTGCCCCAAAAAATGATACCGATAACCGATATTAAAACTTTTAGCGGCCTTTTAAGCATTCTAGTACAGTTAAATAGTTAACACACACACGGATGCAGCGGTCTAAGCCACTGCATCTCAGTACAAGAGGCGTCACTACAGTCCCTGGTTCGAATCCAGGATGAATGATTGGGAGTCCCACAGTAGTTGTCTGTTATTGGTGTAGAGTGGACGGCAAAGGAGAGGGATCCAATATGTGGATAGGAAGATACAAATTATCATTATTACTGGAAAATATTCATTTAAAATCCAGGAATTTCAAAACTTTACCTCTCTAGGTCAAGCCAGTAGGTCACAGAAGGTTGTATCTCTGTAGGTCATGCCAGTAGGTTACATCTCTCTAGGTCATGCCAGTAGGCTACAGTAGGTTGTATCTCTCTAGGTCATGCCAGTAGGCTACAGTAGGTTGTATCTCTCTAGGTCATGCCAGTAGGTTACAGAAGGTTGTATCTCTCTAGGTCATGCCAGTAGGCTACAGTAGGTTGTAACTCTCTAGGTCATGCCAGTAGGTTACAGTAGGTTGTTACTCTCTAGGTCATGCCAGTAGGTTACAGTAGGTTGTAACTCTCTAGGTCATGCCAGTAGGCTACAGTAGGTTGTATCTCTCTAGATCATGCCAGTAGGCTACAGTAGGTTGTATCTCTCTAGGTCATGCCAGTATGTTACAGTAGGTTGTAACTCTCTAGGTCATGCTAGTAGGTTACAGTAGGTTGTATCTCTGTAGGTCATGCCAGTAGGTTCCAGTAGGTTGTATCTCTCTAGGTCATGCCAGTAGGCTACAGTAGGTTGTATCTCTCTAGGTTATGCCAGTTGGCTACAGTAGGTTGTATCTCTGTAGGTCATGCCAGTAGATTACAGTAGGTTGTATCTCTCTAGGTCATGCCAGTACGTTACAGTAGGTTGTATCTCTCTAGGTCATGCCAGTAGGTTACAGTAGGTTGTAACTCTCTAGGTCATGCCAGTAGGTTACAGTAGGTTGTAACTCTCTAGGTCATGCCAGTAGGTTACAGTAGGTTGTAACTCTCTAGGTCATGCCAGTAGGTTACAGTAGGTTGTAACTCTCTAGGTCATGCCAGTAGGCTACAGTAGGTTGTATCTCTCTAGGTCATGCCAGTAGGCTACAGTAGGTTGTATCTCTCTAGGTCATGCCAGTAGGTTACAGTAGGTTGTAACTCTCTAGGTCATGCCAGTAGGTTACAGTAGGTTGTATCTCTCTAGGTCATTCCAGTAGACTACAGTTGGTTGTAACTCTCTAGGTCATGCCAGTAGGTTACAGTAGGTTGTAACTCTCTAGGTCATGCCAGCAGGTTGTATCTCTCTAGGTCATGCCAGTAGGTTACAGTAGGTTGTAACTCTCTAGGTCATGCCAGTAGGTTACAGTAGGTTGTATCCAAGTGGAAACAATTATCAACCCAATGTGGAAAGTGTTGAATTTGGTCAACAACAAAATGAATGGCTTATTTGCTACATGAGGTTTACTTGATCTAACAGAAGTTTCGTAATGATTAAGTTGTTATGTGGACACGTGACATACTGACAACTTTGATAAAACACTATAGGATTTGTCTCCAGATCGCTATGCATATTCATGCTAGTAGCTTAGCATCTCTCTCCATTGAATACAGGCGGTTGACGTCAACAACCCTCATAGAATATAAACAATAGATTACAATAATAAGATGTATCCACCAATCCAAAGACAGGATAGGTGGGAGATAGACAACCCACAGTGCAGCTTTGTGGACAACGACTCCCCTTGTTAGGACGGAGAGACATCTTGTGTGTGTAGTAAAACATCACTACATTAAAATCACCACATGCCGTGGCCCCCAGTCTGCGGTCAGCAGATAGACCCTCCTCAAATATATATGTTAAGTCACTTTTTGGAAACGGAACGGAGAAAACAAGGGGTAGCTTGTTCTCTACGTCGTCTGATTCTAGACATATCAGTCATCATCCCAGGACCCTCCGTTGAAGAGGTATTGACGAGCCAACTCCGAATATCCAAAGTTAAAAACTAATTGAAGGCGGTACTTACTGGTGTTACTCAGATCTCCTGTCTCCTCCTCTTCATCTTCCAATGTGACAGTAATCTCTCCTTCCTTCTTCACTCCAAAAACAGCATCATCCTCTTCTTCCTCTTGTTTAACTGAAACGTCTTTCTCTTCTTCTTTCACTGTAACAGCCTCACCCTCTACTTCTTGTTTTACTGTAACATCCTCCTCTTCCTTCTCCTCTTTCACGACAATGTTCAGCCCCAGAGCTTCTTTCTCCGTCCAGCAGACCTCCTCTTCTTTAACAGGAGGGGAGTAGTTTAGGGAGCTCATGTTCGGGGATGTTAGCTAGCTAGCTATCATTAGCGACTAGGCTAATGCTAACTTAACCAGCCAGCTACTATAGCTGACTAATAAATAATAACGTAATATTAAATTAAATAGGTTAACAAGTAGATACGACAGAAGTGTGTCTAAAACACAGTAGGTAATATAGACCGAAAGCGTATAAATAGCTTGAATCTTTCGGCTATGTTGGCTAGCAAGCTACCAAGGTGGTTGACGAGCTGTTTATGAAGAACCGTCCACTAGATTATACGTCACGCTGCAGCATCCCTGTAGCTCAGTTGGTAGAGCATGGTGTTTGCAACACCAGGGTTGTGGGTTCGATTCCCACGGGGGGCCAGCACAGAAAAAAAAATGTATGAAATGTATGCATTCACTACTGTAAGTCACTCTGGATAAGAGTGTCTGCTAAATGACTAAAATGTAAAATGTAAATGTATTATTTCCTAACCATTCACAATGCTGGCTGAGGTACGAGTAAAACATGAAATATTATTTCCTAATTGTAAAAAATTCCCCAATCTTTTAAAAAAGATCTGAAATGGCAAGGCTTTAGTTCAGTGGGCTTTTCCATTGTTGAGGAAAGCAGGGGAAGTGTTATGAGTAACAGAACTGCCTGAGATGTGGGGGAAGGGAAGCTGCTCGCTGATTGGCTGTAGTGACAAGGGTCCCTCCAAAAATCTATCACTATTCCAACTCAAATTCTCCCCCAAATCTACCACTAATAGGCCAAGCCTCCACAGACCCTGTCTTGTATTGACAAACAGAACAAATCATTTGACATTCAAATATGTCATTTTAAATAGCTCAATTCAATCCAGCTGGGCCTTTTAACACAGACAGTTGTTCCTGCTGTAGATGTTATGCCTTTGTACAGATCTAGGATCAGTTCTCCTCCACAATGCATATTCAGTACCGGTCATTTGTTTGGACACACCTACAAATTCAATGTTTTTTCTTTATTTTAACTATTGTCTATGTTGTAGAATAATAGTGAAGACAACACAACTATGCCAAGTGTGTGCAAAGCTGTCATCAAGGCAAATTGTGAATACTTTGAAGAATAGAACTAGCGACAGCTGTCTCTGATTGGGAATCGACAGAACCCAACATAGAAATAAACCACATAGAGCTAACACAAGGCTATAATGCAAACATAGAAAACAAACCAAGGAAAATACCCAACATGACACACCCTGACCAAAATACCCGAGTTCACCTGGTCAGGGCGTGACAGTATTGTGAAGTCATTATGGGGTATTGTGATGTCATTATGGGGTATTGTGATGTCATTATGGGTTATTGTGATGTCATTATGGGGTATTGTGTGTGGATTGATTTAATCCATTTTAGAATAACTTAACAAAATGTGGAAAAAGTGAAGGGGTCTGAATACTTTCTGAATGCACTGTATATATAGGGGCAGTACTTAGTGACATCACTTCCTGAAACAGGAGGTGCAAATATATAACATAGTTTCACAATATCAACATTCAATGTATCAAAATATATGACCAAGCTGGAAGTGTAAATGCCAGCCCAGCCACAATCCTAGAGGTTCACTGATGATCAACCTCCTCCTTCACATCTGACTCCTGATGATCAACCTCCTCCTTCACATCTGACTCCTGATGATCAACCTCCTCCTTCACATCTGACTCCTGATGATCAACCTCCTCCTTCACATCTGACTCCTGATGATCAACCTCCTCCTTCACATCTGACTCCTGATGATCAACCTCCTCCTTCACATCTGACTCCTGATGATCAACCTCCTCCTTCACATCTGACTCCTGATGATCAACCTCCTCCTTCACATCTGACTCCAGTGATCAATCCAGAGCATCTTCTTTTTTGGGGAATCCCGATGGAGAACGTAATCCAATAGGCCGTCATCACCACCACCGCCCACTAGTTAATTGTCATTCGGGTTATCAATAGGAAGAGCATTAGCAATATGTCCTGTCTGGTAACTTGTCTCGTTCAATGGATTTACATTGGCAGGTGCACAGGGAGAAACCCCATTAAAACACTTTTGGAAGTCTTTAACTGTATCAAAGTCTGTGGCCTGTGATGTTGGGACAGATGATAGTCCCTTATTATACAAGAGACAAAATCCCCTAATTCTACAGCACAACGGCAGAGTCATGTCTTCAGTGTAAAACTAACAATGACTCAATAATCCTTCTGGGAATGTTATGATGTCATAAAGTTATGGGAGGAGTTAGAAAGTTGGCTGTCAGAAGTACAGGATTATAATGTAAAATTACTTTTAATCCGTCTGTCTGCATATTTCAGGACATGGCATTTGAGCGTGCAGTGAGATACCCCCAGAGTTGGACGATACTTTTCTCGTCAATCATCTTAAATATTATACTTAATTAAAACCTGGAAATCTCTGTTGTTAATTCATTAGAAAGGTATAATGCTTTATTATCTAAAAGATGAAAGTGACGGAGAGAAATAAAATGGTGCTGATGCGGGCGCTGGAGATGGGGGTGTGTTCTAGTGGATCTGGGCAGGTGTGATGTAGTTAATGGAGATGGAGGTGTGTTCTAGTGGGTCTGGACAGGTGTGATGTAGTTAATGGAGATGGAGGTGTGTTCTAGTGGGTCTGGACAGGTGTGATGTAGTTAATGGAGATGAAGGTGTGTTCTAGTGGATCTGGACAGGTGTGATGTAGTTAATGGAGATGGAGGTGTGTTCTAGTGGACAGGTGTGATGTAGTTAATGGAGATGGAGGTGTGTTCTAGTGGGTCTGGACAGGTGTGATGTAGTTAATGGAGATGGAGGTGTGTTCTACTGGGTCTGGGCAGGTGTGATGTAGTTAATGGAGATGGAGGTGTGTTCTAGTGGGTCTGGACAGGTGTGATGTAGTTAATGGAGATGGAGGTGTGTTCTAGTGGGTCTGGACAGGTGTGATGTAGTTAATGGAGATGGGGGTGTGTTCTAGTGGGTCTGGGCAGGTGTGATGTAGTTAATGGAGATGGAGGTGTGTTCTAGTGGGTCTGGGCAGGTGTGATGTAGTTAATGGAGATGGAGGTGTGTTCTAGTGGGTCTGGACAGGTGTGATGTAGTTAATGGAGATGGAGGTGTGTTCTAGTGGGTCTGGGCAGGTGTGATGTAGTTAATGGAGATGGAGGTGTGTTCTAGTGGGTCTGGGCAGGTGTGATGTAGTTAATGGAGATGGAGGTGTGTTCTAGTGGACAGGTGTGATGTAGTTAATGGAGATGGAGGTGTGTTCTAGTGGGTCTGGACAGGTGTGATGTAGTTAATGGAGATGGGGGTGTGTTCTAGTGAGTTTGGGCAGGTATTATGTAGTTAATGGAGATGGGGGTGTGTTCTAGTGGGTCTGGACAGGTGTGATGTAGTTAATGGAGATGGAGGTGTGTTCTAGTGGGTCTGGACAGGTGTAATGTAGTTAATGGAGATGGAGGTGTGTTCTAGTGGGTCTGGACAGGTGTGATGTAGTTAATGGAGATGGAGGTGTGTTCTAGTGGGTCCGGACAGGTGTGATGTAGGTAATGGAGATGGAGGTGTGTTCTAGTGGGTCTGGGCAGGTGGGATGTAGTTAATGGAGATGGGGGTGTGTTCTAGTGGGTCTGGGCAGGTGTGATGTAGTTAATGGAGATGGAGGTGTGTTCTAGTGGGTCTGGGCAGGTGTGATGTAGTTAATGGAGATGGAGGTGTGTTCTAGTGGGTCTAGACAGGTGTGATGTAGTTAATGGAGATGGAGGTGTGTTTAACGTTTGCAAGCTTGAGCTAGATATCGAGCTAGTGTGACCTTCCTGGTCCCTCAAGTCAGTGAGTCAACACAGGAAGGAACAATGGATGGATAGTTCATTTATTTCCAAAGCTGAAATGATGGGACACACACAGTATGGATGAATGATCAGTAGGGATGGGATATAAACAGCACTCCCATAGCAATTCTCCATAAATCTGCCCTATAATATACTAACAAAAAACAATTGAAATGTCTGTCAAAGTTATTGGGTATAGTGCATTTAACAGTTCCTACTAATTCCTAATTGACTATAATAAAATAAATACATAGTTTCCATGTGTAATCTCATATTCACAACATCAGAATAAACTGTCATCCATTTTAGTATCAAAATATATCAAATTAACCTGAAATTTTACTCAATGTTCCCCTCTGGTGGTGAAGAAGTATAATATACCTAAACTAACAGAACCGGGCTGATAAACTGGCTGGTGTTCATGAGTTTATAAAACACATACTTTATACATTTGTCATAAATTACCTGCATTGATGAGACACACAGTGTGGATGAATGATCAGTAGTGACAGGATATAAATAGCACTCCTATAGAAGATGCAGTGAGGATGAATGATCAGGATATAAATAGCACTCCTATAGAAGATGCAGTATGGATGAATGATCAGGATATAAATAGCACTCCTATAGAAGATGCAGTGAGGATGAATGATCAGGATAAAAATAGCACTCCTAAAGAAGATGCAGTGTGGATGAATGATCAGGATATAAATAGCACTCCTATAGAAGATGCAGTGTGGATGAATGATCAGGATCTAAATAGCACTCCTATAGAAGATGCAGTGTGGATGAATGATCAGGATATAAATAGCACTCCTATAGAAGATGCAGTGAGGATGAATGCTCAGGATATAAATAGCACTCCTATAGAAGATGCAGTGTGGATGAATGATCAGGATATAAATAGCACTCCTATAGAAGATGCAGTGTGGATGAATGATCAGGATATAAATAGCACTCCTATAGAAGATGCAGTGTGGATGAATGATCAGGATATAAATAGCACTCCTATAGAAGATGCAGTGTGGATGAATGATCAGGATATAAATAGCACTCCTATAGAAGATGCAGTGTGGATGAATGATCAGGATATAAATAGCACTCCTATAGAAGATGCAGTGTGGATGAATGATCAGGATATAAATAGCACTCCTATAGAAGATGCAGTGAAGATGAATGATCAGGATATAAATAGCACTCCTATAGAAGATGCAGTGTGGATGAATGATCAGGATATAAATAGCACTCCTATAGAAGATGCAGTGAGGATGAATGATCAGGATATAAATAGCAATCCTATAGAAGATGCAGTGTGGATGAATGATCAGGATATAAATAGCACTCCTAAAGAAGATGCAGTGAGGATGAATGATCAGGATATAAATAGCACTCCTATAGAAGATGCAGTGTGGATGAATGATCAGGATATAAATAGCACTCCTATAGAAGATGCAGTGTGGATGAATGATCAGGAAATAAATAGCACTCCTATAGAAGATGCAGTGTGGATGAATGATCAGGATATAAATAGCACTCCTATAGAAGATGCAGTGTGGATGAATGATCAGGATATAAATAGCACTCCTATAGAAGATGCAGTGTGGATGAATGATCAGGATATAAATAGCACTCCTATAGAAGATGCAGTGAGGATGAATGATCAGGATATAAATAACACTCCTATAGAAGATGCAGTGTGGATGAATGATCAGGATATAAATAGCACTCCTATAGAAGATGCAGTGAGGATGAATGATCAGGATATAAATAGCACTCCTATAGAAGATGCAGTGAGGATGAATGATCAGGATATAAATAGCACTCCTATAGAAGATGCAGTGTGGATGAATGATCAGGATATAAATAGCACTCCTATAGAAGATGCAGTGTGGATGAATGATCAGGATATAAATAGCACTCCTATAGAAGATGCAGTGAGGATGAATGATCAGGATATAAATAGCACTCCTATAGAAGATGCAGTGTGGATGAATGATCAGGATATAAATAGCACTCCTATAGAAGATGCAGTGTGGATGAATGATCAGGATATAAATAGCACTCCTATAGAAGATGCAGTGAGGATGAATGATCAGGATATAAATAGCACTCCTATAGAAGATGCAGTGAGGATGAATGATCAGGATATAAATAGCACTCCTATAGAAGATGCAGTGTGGATGAATGATCAGGATATAAATAGCACTCCTAAAGAAGATGCAGTGTGGATGAATGATCAGGATATAAATAGCACTCCTATAGAAGATGCAGTGTGGATGAATGATCAGGATATAAATAGCACTCCTATAGAAGATGCAGTGTGGATGAATGATCAGGATATAAATAGCACTCCTATAGAAGATGCAGTGTGGATGAATGATCAGGATATAAATAGCACTCCTATAGAAGATGCAGTGTGGATGAATGATCAGGATATAAATAGCACTCCTTTAGAAGATGCAGTGTGGATGAATGATCAGGATATAAATAGCACTCCTATAGAAGATGCAGTGTGGATGAATGATCAGGATATAAATAGCACTCCTATAGAAGATGCAGTGTGGATGAATGATCAGGATATAAATAGCACTCCTATAGAAGATGCAGTGTGGATGAATGATCAGGATATAAATAGCACTCCTATAGAAGATGCAGTGTGGATGAATGATCAGGATATAAATAGCACTCCTATAGAAGATGCAGTGTGGATGAATGATCAGGATATAAATAGCACTCCTAAAGAAGATGCAGTGTGGATGAATGATCAGGATATAAATAGCACTCCTATAGAAGATGCAGTGTGGATGAATGATCAGGATATAAATAGCACTCCTATAGAAGATGCAGTGTGGATGAATGATCAGGATATAAATAGCACTCCTATAGAAGATGCAGTGTGGATGAATGATCAGGATATAAATAGCACTCCTATAGAAGATGCAGTGTGGATGAATGATCAGGATATAAATAGCACTCCTATAGAAGATGCAGTGTGGATGAATGATCAGGATATAAATAGCACTCCTATAGAAGATGCAGTGAGGATGAATGATCAGGATATAAATAGCACTCCTATAGAAGATGCAGTGAGGATGAATGATCAGGATATAAATAGCACTCCTAAAGAAGATGCAGTGTGGATGAATGATCAGGATATAAATAGCACTCCTATAGAAGATGCAGTGAGGATGAATGATCAGGATATAAATAGCACTCCTATAGAAGATGCAGTGGGGATGAATGATCAGGATATAAATAGCACTCCTATAGAAGATGCAGTGAGGATGAATGATCAGGATATAAATAGCACTCCTATAGAAGATGCAGTGGGGATGAATGATCAGGATATAAATAGCACTCCTATAGAAGATGCAGTGTGGATGAATGATCAGGATATAAATAGCACTCCTATAGAAGATGCAGTGTGGATGAATGATCAGGATATAAATAACACTCCTATAGAAGATGCAGTGTGGATGAATGATCAGGATATAAATAGCACTCCTATAGAAGATGCAGTGTGAATGAATGATCAGGATATAAATAGCACTCCTATAGAAGATGCAGTGTGGATGAATGATCAGGATATAAATAGCACTCCTATAGAAGATGCAGTGTGGATGAATGATCAGGATATAAATAGCACTCCTATAGAAGATGCAGTGTGGATGAATGATCAGGATATAAATAGCACTCCTATAGAAGATGCAGTGTGGATGAATGATCAGGATATAATTAGCACTCCTAAAGAAGATGCAGTGTGGATGAATGATCAGGATATAAATAGCACTCCTATAGAAGATGCAGTGTGGATGAATGATCAGGATATAAATAGCACTCCTATAGAAGATGCAGTGTGGATGAATGATCAGGATATAAATAGCACTCCTATAGAAGATGCAGTGAGGATGAATGATCAGGATATAAATAGCACTCCTATAGAAGATGCAGTGTGGATGATGATCAGGATATAAATAGCACTCCTATAGAAGATGCAGTGTGGATGAATGATCAGGATATAAATAGCACTCCTATAGAAGATGCAGTGTGGATGAATGATCAGGATATAAATAGCACTCCTATAGAAGATGCAGTGTGGATGAATGATCAGGATATAAATAGCACTCCTATAGAAGATGCAGTGAGGATGAATGATCAGGATATAAATAGCACTCCTATAGAAGATGCAGTGAGGATGAATGATCAGGATATAAATAGCACTCCTATAGAAGATGCAGTGTGGATGAATGATCAGGATATAAATAGCACTCCTATAGAAGATGCAGTGTGGATGAATGATCAGGATATAAATAGCACTCCTGTAGAAGATGCAGTGTGGATGAATGATCAGGATATAAATAGCACTCCTATAGAAGATGCAGTGAGGATGAATGATCAGGATATAAATAGCTCTCCTATAGAAGATGCATTTTCCAGTTTGCTACCAACTTGAAAGAGGGAACTTCTGCATAAAACCCACATGGAAACCTGAGATTCGGCAAATAACATATAAAGAGAGGCTTATTTGTTTAAGTTAATAATTAATTAAATTACTAAAATATAAATTGCTAATTTATGATGTAAAAGGTGGATTTTATGATCTAATGTCAACTTTATACATTTCTATCCCAGGACCACTCAATTCCAAATTCTCCATAAATCTGCTGTGGATTACCCAGAATCCCACACCTTTATCACTGAATGTAATGTAAACACACGAGCAGCAGTCTAAGGCCCTGCATCTCAGTGCTAGAGGCGTCACTACAGAGCCTGGTTCAAAACTAGGCTGTATCATAACAGGCCGGGATTGGGAGTCCCATAGGGCAACGCACAGTAGCCCAGCATCGTCTGGGTTAGGGTTTGGCCGTCATTGTAAATAAGAATTTGTCCTTAGCTGGCTTGCCTGTTTTGTCACGGTTGTCTAGGACCAGTGGAGATGTGGAATCAGGAGCAGGAGACAGAGGGCCGGAGCAACTGTGTTTTAATAATAATAGAGAAATGCAATAGCCGTAGGGCACAGGGCGCGTGGCGAAGTCCGCCAGGGGAAAACACCCAAAATAAGCGCACTGGAAAAAAACAGCGCACGGGGCGCAGCCCGGCAATATAATGGATACTAACAGGATACAATCACAACTGTCCTGAGTAACAATAAACAATCCCGCACGAGAACCCCAACTGAAAATACACACTAAATAACCCCCCACGAATGACAAACACAAAACAGGTGCGGGATAGACAGACAAAACCAAAAGACACAGAAATGTAAATGTAAATGTAAACAACGATCGGTGGCAGCTAATAGGCCGGCGAGCGCCCGCCCGACCGAGGAGGGGCGCCACCTTCGTTAGATACTGTGACATGTTTAAATAAAGGTTAAATACATTTTTTTTTATGTAACTTCATTACACCGTTACACTGGCATACAAACTCGGTAGCATAGAGTTGATAATACATATGACGTTGGGAAATAGTGCATTGTGGGTAGTTTAGAAGATTTCCCGAAATAAGTTAATACATTTGTAATAATGCAAACACATAACTGTTTGTACTTATAGTAACCATATCGTGACTACAACTAAGTTACTAAGTCTTTAACCACACTGTGTTGTTACACTGGTGAGTAAAAACGAATGCTTCCTACCCTTTAACTTGTTGTCTGACAATAAAATAATCATTTTACTCAACTGCGTTACCCACTCCAGTCAGCAGATGGCGGTGTGGGAATTTAAGGTAATGCTGTTGGTGTGACGTATAATGTAGTGGACGGAACTCTTCTTTCAACAGCAACAATAGTTATTCAGACACCTCGGTAGCTTGTAGACAAAATAGCCGAACAATAAAGCTCTTTAGACGCTTTCGTGTATATTAGCCACTGTGTTTAAACCCCACTTCTGTCGTCTAGTTAGTTATCAGATTTAATTTCATATTTACGGTGTTGTTATTATTCAGCTAGCGGGCTGGTTAAGTTAGCATTAGCCTAGCTAGCTAACATCCCGACCATGCGGTTACTGAGCTACTCTCCTGCTAAAGAAGAGAACATCACAGTAAAACAAGAAGTAGAGGGTGAGGCCATTACTGTGAAAGAAGAAAAAGACGCGTTCAGAGTGAAAGAAGAGGAGGATGCAGTTTATGGAGTGAAAGAGGAAGAGGGGGAGATGACTGTTACATCGATAAAGGAGGAGGAAGAAGAGGAGGAAACTGGACACCTGGGCCCGGTTTCCCAAACGCATCTTAAAGCATCCAATGGTTCTAACGGTGAACTTAGCCATAAGATGGTTTTGAGAAACCGTTCCCTGATTAACACTAGTAAGTAGTGTCTTAAAAACAGAGGCACAAACTCTGCAGTTGTTGAACTGATGTTTGGTGTTAAAGCAGAAATCTGCAATAGCTACATCCATATTGTGACTTTTAAATTCTTAATTTATAGCCATTGATTGTTGAAGAATATAACACATTACTCATGAGCTTAGTTCAACTGTTGTACCCCATCAGAACCCCAAATAACCTTTTTTTTACTCCAAATGTTTAGAAATGTAAACCAACACTGTATAGCCTCAACATAGTTAAAACTATAATGTTGATATCATGGATGGTCAGTCCTTGCATGCATAGGTCTGTCTATGAATTTGAAAGTAGTTACATTTCTCCAACCCCATAATCATCTTATAACCAAAACAGTGGTGGAATGACTGCTTTTATTTATGAACTGCAGATTGCTGGGTTGTGTGGGTTTTTTCAACAGTAACAAAATGGCTGCCCAGAGGCTTGGTTTGGTAAACAGCTGAGGGATGGGGGAAGGACGAGTGTAACCACTCAAATGTATTCATCCAGGATGTCATAATGATAGTTTAACCAGGTTTCTAGGATATATAGTATATTCTAAAATTCATCCATTATGTCATAATGATAGTTTAACCAGGTTTCTAGGCTATATAGTATATTCTAGAATTCATCCATGATGTCATAATGATAGTTTAACCAGGTTTCTAGGATATATAGTATATTCTAGAATTCATCCATGATGTCATAATGATAGTTTAACCAGGTTTCTAGGCTATATAGTATATTCTAGAATTCATCCATGATGTCATAATGATAGTTTAACCAGGTTTCTAGGCTATAAAGTATATTCTTGAATTCATCCATGATGTCATAATGATAGTTTAACCAGGTTTCTAGGATATATAGTTATTCTAGAATTCATCCATGATGTCATAATGATAGTTTAACCAGGTTTCTAGGATATATAGTATATTCTACGAATTCATCCATGATGTCATAATGATAGTGTAACCAGGTTTCTAGGCTTATAGTATATTATAGAATTTCCCAGTGTAGATTTCCTGTGGAGGCAAATTATTAGAGCTGTTGATAAGTCATTGTATAATATTCAGCCAATTGTTTTTCATGCCATTACATTAAAGGCAAGACATACCTAGATTCAATTACATTCATGAACTGGTTTGAAACCACTCGGGGAGCCCCAAAATCATGTTTCTAGTGCTGTCCCCAACCTAAAATAACATCTTGGTCAACCAAGAGTCATCTGTTCTTTCTGCCAATCGCCCCATGTGTTTTTATACAATCAACTATATGTACTGAACTTGTCTGATGCTTTAAGCATGCTATTTGATTAAATAATTAAAACACACAAATGACTGGAGGGAGCCAGTCGTCAACGTAACCTGACCTAGAGGGAGCCAGTCGTCAACATGACCTGACCTAGAGGGAGCCAGTCGTCACATGGGAGGGGGTCTCAATGACCTGACCGAGGGAGCCAGTCGTCAACATGACTGACCGGAGGGAGCCAGTCGTCAACATAACCTGACCGGAGGGAGGGAGCCAGTCGTCAACATAACCTGACCGGAGGGAGGGAGCAGTCGTCAACATAACCTGACCGGAGGGAGGGAGCCAGTCTCAACATAACCTGACCGGAGGGGGGGAGCCAGTCGTCAACATAACCTGACCGGAGGGAGGGAGCCAGTCGTCAACATAACCTGACCGGAGGGAGGGAGCCAGTCGTCAACATAACCTGACCGGAGGGAGGGAGCCAGTCGTCAACATTAACCTGACCGGAGGGAGGGAGCCAGTCGTCAACATAACCTGACCGGAGGAGGGAGCCAGTCGTCAACATAACCTGACCGGAGGGAGGGAGCCAGTCGTCAACATAACCTGACCGGAGGGAGGGAGCCAGTCGTCAACATAACTGACCGGAGGGAGGGAGCCGACCAGTTCTGAAAGCCTTAGCCGTACCCTCATCCTACTCCTCTGGTGATGTAGAGGTTATCCCAGGCCCTGTGTGTCCCCAGGCGCTCTCATTTGTTGACTTCTGTAACCGTAAAAGCCTTGGTTTCATGCATGTTAACATCAGAAGCCTCCTCCCTAAGTTTGTTTTACTCACTGCTTTAGCACACTCCGCCAACCTTGATGTCCTTGATGTGTCTGAATCAGGAGGAGCAATCTACTGCAGAGATTAAAGTTCTATCATACTTTCCAGGTCTAAGCCCAAACAGTTCGAGCTTCTAATTTTAAAAATGAATCTCTCCAGAAATAAGTCTCTCACTGTTGCCGCCTGTTATAGACCCCCCTCAGCTCCCAGCTGCCCTGGACACCATATGTGAATTGATTTCCCCCCATCTATCTTCAGAGTTCGTTCTGTTAGGTGACCTAAACTGGGATGCCTGGTTGTTGTTTAAAAGTAATTTCCTCACCACCTTATATAAGCATGCCCCTTTCAAAAAATGTAGAACTAAGGACAGATATAGCCCTTGGTTCACTCCAGACCTGACTGCCCTCGACCAGCTCAAAAACATCCTGTGGCGTACTGCACTAACATCGAATAGTCCCCGCGATATGCAACTTTTCAGAGAAGTCTGGAACCAATACACACAGTCAGATAGGAAAGCAAAAGCTAGATTTCTCAAACAGAAATGTACATTTGCATAGCTCTAACTCCCAAACGTTTTGGGACACTGTAAAGTCCATGGAGAATAAGAGCACCTCATCCCAGCTGCCCACTGCACTGAGGCTAGGAAACACTGTCACCACCGATAACTCCACGATAATCGAGAATTTCAATAAGCATTTCTCCACGGCTGGCCATGCTTTCCTCCTGGCTACCCCAACCCCGGCCAACAGCTCCCCACCCACCGCAGCTACTTGCCCGAGCCTCCCAGCTTCTCCTTCATCCAAATCCAGATAGCTGATGTTCTGAAAGTGTTGCAAAACCTGGACCCGTACAAATCAGCTGGGCTAGACAATCTGGACCCTCTCGTTCTCAAATTATCCGCAGCCATTGTCAAATTATTTTAACATTCATTAAGACGTCAATTGTTGTCCAACATTATGGCGCCGCTGTTGGCATCACCTTTTTACAGTGGATTTCTGCTGTTGTGGGCCTTTAATCATCTGACTTTGTTGTTCACACAGGAGAGAAACTTAACTATTGTGGATCCTCTGGGGAGCCTCAACAACCTCATGATGCTGAAGAGGCAGAGAAGAGTCTCTCCACATCAGAACACCTCAAGAAACACCTGCAGAGATGCACAGGGAAGAGAACTCACTGCTACTCTGACTGTGGGAAGAGATTTCACCTCCCTCATCAGGCATTACAAGTCATCAGAGAACACACACAGGAGATAAATCTTTTAGCTGTACTCAATGTGGGGTGAGTTTTAGTCAATCTAGCTATCTGACTACACACAGACGAGAACACACAGGACGAAATCTTATAGCTGTGGTCAATGTGGGAAGAGGTTTGTTTCATCTAGCCATCTGACAGTACACAGAGAATACACACAGGAGAGAAACCTTATAGCTGTGGTCAATGTGGGAAGAGTTTTGGTCAATCTCACCATCTGGTATCACACCAGAGAACACACACAGGAGAGAAACCTTATAGCTGTGGTCAATGTGGGAAGAGGTTTGCTGCATCTAGCACTCTGACTCAACACCAGAGAATACACACAGGAGAGAAATCTTATAGCTGTGATCATGTGGGAAGAGTTTTACTACATCTTGCTACCTGACTTCACACCAGAGAATGCACACAGGAGAGGTACCGTATTAGCTGTATCAATGTGGGAAGAGTTTTACCACATCTGGCTCTCTGACTCACACCAGAGAACGCACACCAGGAGAGAAAGCTTATATCTGTGGTCAATGTGGGAAGAGTTTTGTTTCATCTAGCTGTCTGACAGTACACAAGAGAACACACACAGGAGAGAAATCTTATAGCTGTGACCAGAGATAATCTGATAAAAGACTTCTGATCAAATATCAGAAAATACATAGATGAAGGAGTTGTTTCATGATATCAATGAATTACTGTCACAATGTAGAATGTTTTATCATTGTAGAAGGAGAATTTAATGATGTCAGAATGTAGAACCCTAAACGTTTGTCCCCTGTTCTATTGATTTCAACATGATGTGGATATTAGCCTCAGGGGGAAATCCAGGTTCTGAATTGAGAGAGTAACTGTTTATGTGATTTAACAAAAGTGATTAACAAAAAAAGAGTTGTTACACTTACCACGTTGGTGACCCACTGGAATCACAATGCAACACTTCAAAATGTAGCTAGCTGTTTTCTATAAATTGTCCTCTAACAAGTGATGTACACATTATTCCCAGATTCCGTGTGGTTTTTGGCTGTTACTTTTAACAGGACTTGCAACCTCATCTCCCTCCTCTCGCACAATTGATTTCAACATGATATCGATGAGTATGACATAAGTGTTGTGTTCCTTTGTTTAGCGACCCCTAAATTGAAATGCATCACTCCAAATTGTAGCTGACTGTCTCTGCAGGTTGTCCTCTAACCAGTGAGGTAAAAGATATCTCCCATTTCCATGTGTTTTTTTTTAGTTGTGTTAGTTTTCAACAGCACGAACAACCTGATTTAATCCCTAATCGATATCAGTGATTATTGCTACTGTGCAGTTTTATAAAGGTGCTTGTTAAAAATTCCAAGTAATATGATTATTGTGGCAGATGTTTGTGTTATTGCACATTTTATGTTTACGTTTTCAATTTATCACAAACTGTTTTTGCATATTGGTTAATGATTTGGACACGTTAAAACTGTGTTTTGACATGGGGCTATCCACCTAGCCAACATGTCATTGGAAAAGACTTGAAAATAAGACTATGCAACCAAACTATTTCATATTTACTTTCATGGAACATTTAGTAATCATAATTATTTATGTAACCAACTGACCATTTTTGGTTACAATATATTGACATTGTTGCCCTGCTTTTAAAATATCAGGGTTCATTTCAGAGTGCCAACCCAAATGTACTAGAGCCATGACTTTGGGACCTGGGCCCCGATCCAACAACAAGCTCTGCAGTGAGGTGGAAAAGTTACTATGGATATTGCAGGATTTTCTTCTTGAAATCAGACATGTCCATGATAAGGACAACTTGGTTGCTGATTGTCTCAATGGTGGGCAGCTCAAAAAGACTTGTGTTGTGCATTTAACCAGTGCTTAACAGCATGGATCACAATTTCTTTGACTGCACGTTTTTCCGTATTGGAGATGTGGTTTGTTTGGGCTCGTTCCAAGGGGACGAGAGTTCTAGAAGCTAGTGGGTTTAGGTTCTATGGAAAGAAATGGCTCTTAAACATTAGCAATTGTAAATTATTATTTAGAAAGTACGTGTTTTTAATTGTGACAGCCAGTAGACACCACTGTTTATATGTAGAAGTGAACGCATTGTGAAGCATTAAGTGAAATGGAAGTTGTGGAGATCTGAATGATCGGCTATGAAAAGCCAACTGAACATTTACTCCTGAGGTGCTGACCTGTTGCACCCTCGACAACCACTATGATATTATTTTTTGACCCTGCTGATCATCTATGAACATTTGAACATCTTGGCCATGTTGTTATAATCTCCACCCGGCACAGCCAGAAGAGGACTGGCCACCCTCAGAGCTGGTTCCCTCTAGGTTTCTTCCTAGCTTTGGTCTTTTAGGAGTTTTCCTAGCCACCGTGCTTTCTACCTGCATTGCTTGCTGTTGGGGGTTTTAGGCTGGGTTTCTGTACAGCAACTCTGTGACATCAGCTGATGTAAGAAGGGCTTCATAAATACATTTGATTGATTGATCTGTACAACTGAACACATTCAACTGAAAGTGTGCCTGGGCACATATTGGTGTCACCTCGTTAGTCCAGTATGTGTTTACCCTGTGCTGGCTTGTCATCTCGTTAGTGGAAGGTGTTTCACCTAGCTGGTCCAGGTTCTATTTAAGAGTGTCCTGGCCACAGTGCTCCAGTTGTCGTGATAGATGTGGAGAGTCAAACACCTTTAGTTGCTCCCACCTTTTGCGTTTGCTTCCTGTCTTTAAGTTTGGTGTGGGTTTTTCTTTTGTTGCCTCTTCTTGGGCAGATTTAGTGGGTCTCATGGTGGTGTCTTTTAGGTCCCAAGTTGTTTGTTACTAGTCAACTTCCAGTGACACCCCCATAGTGTCTTTCAGAGCCCCTCCCTAAAAAACAAGTTATATTTTGGGTTGGATATTGCCTCATATGTTAATATTTAATCAATGGCATTTCTTACAATGCTCATAGTCTTTCAGTTGTTATTATTGTTTTTTATCTCATATTTGTGTACTAAATATTTCTGATTATTTTCATCGTTTTTTCCTGTGAAGCCATTGTGTTGCTCCATGTCT
The DNA here is from genome assembly GCF_901001165.1 of Salmo trutta. Lineage (NCBI taxonomy): Eukaryota > Metazoa > Chordata > Actinopteri > Salmoniformes > Salmonidae > Salmo > Salmo trutta. Next base: position 2,211,593 of record NW_021822911.1, on the reverse strand, counting down.
GACATGTGCTGTATAAATAAAGCTTGATTTGATTTGAACATATTGTAAACAAATTAACCCAATGACCGACAATCAACAAACTCTTGGTCCACCTAGTATGAACAACTGTATCAATCCCACTTTTCCAGCCTGCTGAAGGAATGGTGGGGTGGTAAACACCACCCCCGGCTTCTACCCGGGGCTTGAGGTGGTCTCCCACAGCTCTGCTTATGTCATGTTCTGTGGCCTTGCTGTTCCATTTCTTGACTGCCCCTGCACACAGAAACACATTTAGTCATTTATATAAAACACTCAAAGCAATTGGATATGGAGCAATCTATGGCCTCAGTTACACCAGGCACCTAAATGTGACTTCTGATCACTCCAAGCTGCATTAGGTTCAGATTACCAGGATGGGCCTTTGACATAGTCTGGATGCAGTCAGGCCACTGATTATGCATCAGCAATGTAAAGAGAGGGGTGAATGAGGGGAGAAGTAATTGACACAAATACCTTCATAAATCAAATCAAATGTTATTGGTCACATACAGGTGTTCAGATGTTATTGCAGGTGTAGCGAAATGCTTGTCCTTCTAGTTATCCCACAGTGCAGTAATTATCTAACAAGTTAATATCTAACAATTTCACAACAATACCTATACACACAAATCTAAGTAACTGAATGGCAATTAGGAATATATAAAGATTGGATAAAACAATGTCAGAGCGCATAGACTGAGATACAGTGGGGGGAAAAGTATTTGATCCCCTGCTGATTTTGTACGTTTGCCCACTTACACTTTCACTGACAAAGAAATGATCAGTCTATCATTTTAATGGTAGGTTTATTTGAACAGTGAGAGACAGAATAACAACAACAAAAAATCCTGAAAACGCATGTCAAAAATGTTATAAATTGATTTGCATTTTAATGAGTGAAATAAGTATTTGACCCCTTTAACTTGTTGTCTGAAGATAAAATGTACATTTTACTGAACTGCGTCCAGTCAGCAGATGGACTAGATGCCTCTTAGGCCGCCCATTGTGACTCCATCAAGAATTCAGCAGAGCAAGTTTGTATGAAGGTCTGGTTATTAAATGGTACATAGTTCAATAGTATATCCTCTAAAACGCTCTGGTGACAAACTTTGCTGCCCTGTTTCCAGTTGTCCACATGTCTGGGAGAACCTATTCAAGTAAGTAAATAGATTTTGAAAAAAAAAAAAACGATGTATTATAGCTACTAGCTACAGTGCAGGCTAACTCAAATGAGCTGCTAAATGAGTTAGCTATCTAGCCAACTTCACATACTGTATAGATAGATAGATAGCTGGTGATATTTAATTCACTTAGCTAGCTAACGTCATATTAGCTATCTTGATGTATTTATCACTGTAAAAAACAAACTCCAAATGCATTTGTAGGTAGCTAGCTAACAGCCATGGAGGAGGGTGAAAGGATAGCAGCCCCAACTGTCAGTGAGAGAGGAGGCTATTCTGGATAGGGCAGGTACTTTTGTGTAGTTCCTGTCCCTAGAAGTGAGGACGGAGATAATAGTAACATAATATTCAGTGTGGTGTAATTTGACTATAATGAAGTCTGTTTCTTGTGAGGTTGTCTGTCCTCAGATAAAGAGCTCTATGAAAGCCAGTCTACATATGAAGAGGTCCCAATGAAGAGCAGTGGTTCTCAGTCCTGGGGACTCAGAGGGGAACATTGTTGTTTTTGCCTTCACACTGCACAGCTGATTCAATGATTCAAACTCATCATCAAGCTTCAAGTGGTATTTATGTTTTCATTTGTGATGCCGTCCTTGATATGATCCTGTTATTGTCACATGCTACACATGTACATATGTGTGCCCATGCATCTAACAACCCAATGTTATCATGATTTGTTATCAGGGATATTATACTTTAGTAATCCACAATGACCTAGTGATGTAACAGTCTAATAATTACATTGTCTTCCATATTTCTACAGATACCTTGTAACTGGAGATTCCTTCAAAACGATTGCCTACAGTTACCGTGTAGGGCACTGCAAGGTTGGGTGACCAGGGTCATCTGGGACTGCCTCCTGGAGGAATTCAGGTGTGTGAAGGCTACCTGTGTCCTGCGTAACTTCATGAGGATGGACACGAGGACCCTAGACTACACTATGCACAACCAAAGGCTCTTTTAAGAGCCATTCACATTGCAATAAGAGTATTCTTCTATTTACTGAGCTATGTCAACTGCAGCTAATCAATTCACAGTTTCTCTCCCTTTGATTTCTACTTCTCAGGTGAGGGTGCTGTTTAGGTAAAGGTGTGATGTCTGTGCAAAAACAAAACAGGCTATTTTAAATCACCCATATTGAAAAAATGTAGAACAATTAGACACCCTATAACCCACACCTCCACACTCATGTATCAATCTGATTGATGGATTGTGTTGTGCAGTAAGCAGGTTCAGGTGTATAACTGTGGCTCCTTCCACCTTCAAAGAATAGGCAAGAGGGCCAACCATGGAGAATAGTAAGACACTTCATTATTTCTATAACTACTACTATATTGTTTGTCCTTGTGTGTCCATTCATGTTTTTCAGCATAAAGTACTCTGCAGCCACTTAGTGTGGTGTGGACACCAGGTGAGGCCCACAGAGATTCCTGTTGAACACTGTCGCTTTAACTACCTTATTTTCTCAATAACAGTCTCTCTCCTTCACTTCATCCCTCTCTCCTCTTTTCCCTAAATCCTCTAGGTTATATCAGCTGTGTCGGTGAACTCCTCCTGCATCTGAACTGGCTACATAGAGGGCACAGCATGATCAGAGGTGAGAGGTCACTTGGTCAGCTCAACAGGAAGTATTATTAAAGAGATGATTTACATTAATGATCCAAGGTCAGTTTATATTATACAGGAAGTATTATTAAAGAGATGCTTTACATTGAAATACAGATAGAGATGTTTAGTCCCAGAGTTAATGATCCAAGGTCAGTTTTTTATTTCACCTCCTGATTGATGACTAACAATGTTAGAATAAAAAATAAAAACACAAGGTTTAAACATGCTCTCTCTCTCCATCTGTCTCTCGTCTGCAGGTATGTTTTGATGTGAGAGGATGCCAACCCCCAGTCCCATCATCACCACCTCACCTGCTTTTAAGAACCTTTGGGCCGACGAGAGACACTATTATGTAATTGTGATGAACTGAGAGAATATTTATGTAGCACTGTGATTCATTAATCATGTGCTGCCTTCCCTGCTCCTATGTGCTTACCTCTTTCCCTTTCTGTCTTTTACACCTCTCTCACCACCTCCTCTTTCTTCCTCTGTTTTTATAATGCACAACAGATGTGCATTGAAGTATAGATTGAACTTGTATTTATAACACTTGGATAATGAGCTTTTCAATAAAGCGTTTCACATTCTCTACTGGTTGAAAGTGTAATGTAATGTGATGAAATACTCCACCTATCCTGTGTTTACCAGATCAATGCAGATGAAGGACATTAGATGTTGAGATGAACCAGTGTTAGAGTATTTACATGATGCATAGGAAGTGTAGTGTACTGTTTTTTAACATTATATTTCTGTATATATGAATTAACTAGTTAAATCCTGTTTCTAGTCTATTAGTTACAATGTGTAACCATTGATGTCCCAGGACCAAGATTGGTAAACATTGTTGAAGTGTATAATTGTAATACATACATGCAGACACAGGGTCATTCAAAGACTGGAATTTGATACTCCTGGTATTGGATATGACTGAAAGAATATCTCAAAGACATTCATACCTAAACTGCACCTTTATTTGCCAAGGTAGAGTACATGATCAGTGAATATATTAAATGTACAGGCTACAATGTGGGGATCTCATGCATGGTAATAACTACATGTATATACGACTTGCATCCTTGGCACAACATGATATTTATTCTACTCAGTCCATAGGCTTCATTAATGTCATTCAGGCTGTTTTGAAGTTGATACAACTGGCTATGATAGCTGAGGTTCATAGGTTCTGAACTAATATGTATACCAAACGTTTGGGTTCATACACAGATCGGCTAGATAGCTAGCTACACATCCATAGGCATACAGGTATTATAATCATCCACTGCACAATAAGCAAGAACATAGCTAGCTACCTTATTTCATCTATCTGCATGGCAAATATCAGCAAGGCAAGCTAACACAATTGTACATTCAATTTGCAGTAAATTCTTCAGCTAGCTAGATTCTATACATCCACTGTTTCACAAAACGACAGCCTGGTTTGCTGGTTGTTTCAGGAGTCCCTAAAACAACCAGAATTACAATTTCATACTCATGTCACAACACCCATAAAGCTAGTCAGCTAGCTGGCTAATGTTAGCTAGTCAGCTAGCTGGTTAATGTTAGCTAGTCAGCTAGCTGGTTAATGTTAGCTAGCTGGCTATTGTTAGCTAGTCAGTTAGTTGGTTAATGTTAGCTAGTCAGCTAGCTAGTTAATGTTAGCTAGTCAGCTAGCTGGCTAATGTTAGCTAGTCAGCTAGTTGGTTAATGTTAGCTAGTCAGCTAGCTTGCTAAATCGCGATTTGCGTAAATGAACTTTACGATTAAAAAAAGCATAATCGTTTGTCTCTACATTAACTAACATTCCTGTCAACTGTACATGTTTCTGCATGATTCGTTATGACGTTATAATCCCTTACATTTGCTTCCATCCTAGTATATCTGTCCGCCATCTTTGATCCGGTTCAGTTCTGTGTAGGGGTACCCCTCTCTCCTAGTATTTCTGTCCGCTGTAATAAATATATCGCATAAGCTGGTCTATTGCGCAACACTTATCTGCTGATACAAAAGACACATTCTGTGTTGAACGGATACTAGCTATACACGCACACCCAGAAACAGATGGCCGACTTAGACCTTACACAGCACTGATAAAACAGGAAATGCCCTGATCACAGGGGCCAGCGGCCAGTCTCGCAATAACATCTTGTGACTACAGAGACACACAGACAATGACTCAGCACAAAACACACACGTACACACACAACACAAACCCATCCCTGAGGGCTGGGTTAGAGGAACAGAGAACACACTCATGGACCAATGGGGAGTCGACACCGACCCGAGACCGGATCAACCCTCCACTCAACGACCAGTCAGGAGGACGAATCTACAAGACTCAACCTACGTCATAGCATTACAATCATGTTGTATAAAACAGATGCACACTATGTTTTGGGGCTCTCTTCTGCTAGTTCCCTAAGAGCTAAACGAACGAGTCCGTGCACGCTTTGCCAAATATCTTTGTCTCTTAATAAAACTGCCTTACTATAATTGAATCCACCCTGTCCAGCATCTTGACTTGGTCTCCTTCTCAAGTAACTGATCATCAACAAAACTTGGTAGCAGAGGATGGTTTCATACTTCTGAATTCGGTCCATAAATGGTTGATGTGAGAGGAGACAAGTCCAGGACAATCTCGTGAGGACGGGGACCTGTCCGCAGGAGCCATCGGCGATTCTACTTGCCCCGGGAAACTGATCAACGAGCTCGACTAAAAAAGGTAGGCAGAGCCTGTTAAAACAAAATCTGCATATTATATTATAGTCTTTATCCAAATTTTGATCAGTAGTACTGGGCGTGAGTATGAATTGTTGTTAAATTGTATGTAAATTGTGTTAACAAATGTTAAGGCTGAATACAAAGATATTTGACTGAATAGAGAGCCTGTGTGGCGATCCTGTGTGGATCTGTGAGCCTGTGTGGCGATCCTGTGTGGGTCTGTGAGCCTGTGTGGCGATCCTGTGTGGATCTGTGAGCCTGTGTGGCGATCCTGTGTGGGTCGAAGTCTGTGTGACTCCCCGTGTAGACTGTGAGCCTGTGTGGCACGTCATTGATAGAATATATCCGTTAACTTGGGAGGGCTACTGGAGTGGCAACCAGATGAGACCACCCATGTACATGTGGAGGAATTAAAGTAAATATAACTCATTGTAACTATATAACCCTGATGACTGCATGATTTGGGGGTTCGTTCCATGAGACCTCCAATACCAAGGTGATATTTAAACAATTTGAGGGCCGCCGTGCTGTTGGGGTTGTGGGGAACAAACAAAATATAACCACATAACACTTTGTTTACGAGGGTGGGACACCAGAGATAAGTCGGTGTCCGCGCCGTGAATACATCGCTGGTCTTTACCAGCGACGGGCTAAGTATACAAAGATAGAGAGACACTTATACAGATAATAAGATGGCAACTACTCCACCAACCAAGCTCAAATTTAGTGAATATTTGGAACAAAAAATACAGGATAGAGCTGGGGGAAAGGAACAGTATAAAGCAATTGGTGGGAGAGATTCGGGATTGTACACAAATTTGGGTCGGTGTGCAGGCCCCAATCTCAGGGCCTCGTGGAACGCGTCAATCAATCCCTTAAGGCTAAAATAGCTAAGGTATGTGCAGGATCGAAGTTGACTTGGGTGGAAGCCCTGCCCCTGGTGTTGATGGCTATGAGAGCCTCTCCAGGTGCAGGCACCCATCTCTCTCCTCATGAGATAATGACTGGTAGAGTCATGCCTGGTCCACCAAGGGAGGGAGGTCATATGCCCGCCCTTGATGTACAACAAATTGCAATGTCTGACTATGTGAGAAAACTGACGGAACTGTCTGCAGCTCTCTCCACACAGATCCGCAAGGTCCAAGAGGGGGAGCTGTCGGGAGATTCGCCACCACTGAAGGTAAAAGTTGGGGACTGGGTGAGGGTCAAAGTCCACAAGAGAAAGTGGCTAGAACCCAGGTGGACTGGACCGTACGAAGTGAAGGAAGTTACTTCACACTCTGTCCAGGTCAAAGGTAAATCAGGCGCGCCTTGGCACCACCTTACACACTGCACTCCGGCCCCAACCCCTTCCAGAACTTTGACTGAAACCAGGGCCGATTTGCGCGCCCTAAAATTCGATTCCAACCACTGAAACCTTAGTTGGGGAAAATGGGACCACAGCTCCCGTTTCCACGACCTAAGGCGCCACGCCCAGGGTCGGGTTATCTCCCTCCCTGGGAGAGGCTGGGGATATCAGCTCCCCTGTTTGTTATTTTCATAATCATTGCCGGAGTATCCTTAGGAACTCTCACTGGTGGGGATTTGAACATTGCATGGAAAAATATTAAGTTAGTAAAGTGAATTGCAGGTGGAGTTAATTTTATTTTTACAAGGACGGTGCACATTAAACACAGTTGTGTATAATGGCAGGGTATCCTTAGCAAACAGAATGGGCCGGTTTGCAGACAAACTGAAGGGGTTTAAGGTTTTAAGCAATCTTGGGTTAAATTAGTCAAGTAGTATGTTAAAGTAGGGGAGTTTAATAGGTTTGAAGTACAGTATTGTATCCAAGGGTAGCGCATGTTCAATTAAGTTTAAAACTAATGATTGGGGGGAGTATAATGGAATTATAAAGTATTTTTAGGTTTATTTGTAGTTAACGTTTGGGTTTCTGAATCGGTGTAGTATGAGGAAATGCTGACCAAGTGGTTATTTTATGGAAAAAGGAGCGCTTAACTGTCTTTGGGAAAAATACCTAGGGACTGGATATCTTAAAGGGGTACACACATGGCATTTTGAAGTTTTGGTTTCTGAGTTTTAATTAAGCACGTGAAATTCCTCTCATAGGGATTGTTCTGGGAAATTGAGATACAAAATGTAGATAAAGTTCTTAGCCTTCATTTGTCTAAATGTAGTAAGAAACACGGTTCTGAAAGGGTGGTAGGACTTTTTAACCCCTCTGGTGACTTTTCCTTTTGTGGTCTGATCAGCCGCAATGAAAAGCCATTTGGATGGTGAATTTAAGGTCATTTGTGATACTGACTTTAAGGAAATTTGTAGAACTGGTAATTATGATGGAATTAAAGTTCTTACACACAATTGGATAATTTGAACCAATGAGAATGACGACAAGGGTACAATAATTTTCTTTGTGGAGTAGTTCAGATTAGTCATTTTGATCTGATTATGTTATGTGAATATAGTTTGATAATTAGGGGTACTTTTTATTTTAATAAAAGTGACACAGAAGAATTAGATAACGGTTAGTGAGTGGAGACCAGCATAGTTAAATTATAAACAGGTGAGGACAGAAATAACACTGGGAGAGTCAGAAAAGACATAAGAATAGAAGATAGAAGGATAATTTTTTGTAGAATGTCCATTCCAACATTTGGAAATGGACTTATTGAACTATTCCGAATTGAGGGGAAGAAGGGGTGTTTAACAATAACAGATAAGTATAGCAAATGGGTAGAAGCATTCCCAACCTACTTGGTGGACATGATTATGGTAGCTAAAATATTAAGTCAAGATATTATCCCTAGAGTTGGTTTACTAAGAGCCATCTCTTTAAATGATGGATGACAGTTTAGCTAATCAGGTAGAGCCTATAGAATGCCAGAGTTAGGGAGAATAGAAATACCAGAACAGGTAGACATATAAGTTAAAGATATACTAGCAGAGCACATGAGAAGACTGTTAACCAAACCCGTATGTCCAAGATTTTGTGTCCAACAGGTGAATTGCAGGAGAAGGTGATTCACTCAATCCAACTAGGAGACTGGGTGTGGATCCAGTCCCTGAGGAGAAAAAACTGGAAGCAGTCCCGTTGGGAAGGCCCATACCAGGTGCTATTAAACCATTGCCTTTGCCAGTAGGAAAGCTGAGAGAGTCACATGGGTCCACGTTACCCACTGCAAGAAGGTATGTACACATATGAGCACTGATGATCACACACAGAGTTAGGAGAAGAACCGAGAACCAATAAGGTCCGGGGGTTACCTCCTTAACGAAGATTTCCTATCCCGACCGTTCATCACTGTGTGTGCTCCTAGAGGTGTGAGTATGGGGTGGTACCTAGCAGATCGACTAAGGGCAGGAGAGGGTTGACGGTTTTTGGGAAGAGTAGAGGCTCTGAGCTGCATCATAATCTAATCTTTCTGATACATTCAGATCCAACACCTTCGGGTACTAATCATACGATACCGTTGTCATTGAGAAGAAGTAGAAGATAAACTATATAATACACTGATGAGTGACGTACAGAATAAGGAATCAAAGAAGATCAAGATGTAGAATTTTAGGTGAGCATTAAACAATTCCTTGGGGAAGCAGACAACTGTACAGGAATTGGGGTTGGCCAGATTGAAGTACTCAGCCAACCCACCTCGGTTCACCTGGATTCCTGATGAGCACCAGTGTTATAGATACAAGAATGGCACCGAGAATTGAGATGATTTTAACGGCTGGAAAGGTAATCGTTAATGTGACTGACTTAGGTTTGAAAGCACAGGAGAAAATGTGTAACCTCATAGCACCTATGGCTGATGAAGGGTGGGCTAGTACCAGCAAAGGACGCATACGACAAGAATTACCACAAAGGGTGGTTAGGAACTTGCGCCCTGGGGTTATTGGTCCAACCAGTTTGAATTAGTGATAAGAGACCAGTTATAGGAGGCTAAAGTAGGTACAGGAGGAGTTTTGATAAGGATGGGAATGGCTTTGTCTAGATGGATGCTATTGGCATCCTCAGGGAGGTTCCAGATGAATACAAAGTTATGAATCAAATATGTGAAGGCTTTAACACTACATTATGTTGGTAGTTGACAATAAATAATAATGTGGATTGAATTAATGACATCTTTTATAATCAACAGAGATTCATGAATGAAACCGGGGATGCAGTAAAGAGGTTCTCTGACCAATTTTCCGCCACCTCCCTCATGACCTGGTAAAATAGACTAACTCTCGATAGGTTACGGGCAAAGAGGATGGTGTAGGTAGAATGATTAGGTTCATTGCTGTACGTACATTTTTGATAACACAGCTCATGTTTGGGAAATGGAAAAGTGTTGCAAGAACTGTATTATGGGCTGCTTTAACCTGTATGAGTGTGTTTGGGTTGTGTGGTTGTTGTTTGGTCCCGTGTGCAAGAGGTTTAATAACCAGAACTTTAGAGAGATGATAACGGAGCAGATGGTGAGCTACGGACCGAGTGAAAGTTCAGATCAATGAGACGACAAGTACCTACCGCCGAGCAAGCCTGTTCCCCTTTTTCTTTGTCACGTCTTGCAGACGTGAAGAGGGGGATTTGTAATAAAGATAATCTAACGTTTTACCTAATGATATATAAGGAGGGCATTTGCACAACATGCTTCACAACAGCACACAACAAAATTCCAGAGACATATTGAGCAACCAACTGATACCAATCACGACCACACCCAGAGACAGATGGCTGACTTAAGCACTCACACAAAAATGTCAAGACATGAAAGCGCCCTAGCCACACGAACTGACCACTGGTGTAAAAAACAACATTCCATGAATATCGTAACCAACCAGACACGAATTAGCAGAAAAACACACTTAGGGGTGTTGGACTCCGAGGACAAAGGACACTGCCCAGGGCCAATGGGAAGTCGACACCACCTGGAGAATGGACCGTCCCTCCACTCATCGACCAGTCAGGAGAGCGGACCTACTAGACTCAACCTACGTCAACACACTGTTATTTCATTGTATAAATTGGATGCACACCATGTTTCGGCTCTCTCTTCCGCTAGTTCCCTATGAGCTAAACGAAGGAGTCCGTGCACGCTTTGCCAAATATCTTTGTCTCATAATAAAATGCCTTACTATAATTGAATCCACCCGGTCCAGCGTCCTGACTTGGTCTCCTTCTCAAGTAACTGATCATCAACACGTGTCAAAGTGCACTGTTTCCGCCCGGTTTCGAACCGAGGACCTTTCGCGTGTAAAGCGAACGTGATAACCACTACACTACAGAAACCGCTGCTCGATCTTTCTGCAAGTGGTAAACCGAATTTTACCGATATTCATGGCACGTATTCGAATTTCCAAATAAGGCATTAATGAATTTCTCTGTTACCACTGTGATACTTCTTGAATGTGTCAATGAGCGTTGTCGCCGCCCGGTTTCGAACCGAGGACCTTTCGCGTGTAAAGCAAACGTGATAACCACTACACTACAGAAACTGCTACTTAATTTTCCTGCAAGGAGTAAACCGAATTTTAACGATATTCATGGCACGTATTCAAATTTCCAAAATAATGAATTTCTCTGTTACCACTATGGTACTTCTTGAATGTGTAAATGAGCGTTGTCCCCACCCGGCTTCGAACCGTGGACTTTTCGCGTGTGAAGCAAACGTGATAACCACTACACTACAGAAACTGCTGCTACATTTAGCTACAAGGAGTAAACCGAATTTTACAGATATTCATGGCACGTATTCGAATTTCCAAAATACAGAATTTATGAAAATAACTTTTCTCTGTTAAAAGTACAGTACCTACTGCACGTGACAAGGAGCACTGTTTCTGCCCGGTTTCAAACCGAGGACCTTTCGCGTGTAAAGCAAACGTGATAACCACTACACTACAGAAACTGCTTCTACAATTAGCTACAAGGAGTAAACCGAATTTTACCGATATTCATGGGACGTATTAAAATTTCCAAAATAAGGCATTAACGAATTTCTCTGTTACCACTATGATACTTCTTGAATGTGTCAATGAGCGTTGTTTCCGCCCGGTTTCGAACCAAGGACTTTTCTGATGTGAAGCAAACGTGATAACAACTACACTACAGAAACTGCTGCTAGATTTAGCTACAAGGAGTAAACCGAATTTTACAGATATTCATGGCACGTATTCGAATTTCCAAAATACAGAATTTACGAAATTAACTATTCTCTGTTTAAAGTATAGTACCTACTGCACGTGTTAAAGAGCACTGTTTCCACCCGTTTTTCAAACCGAGGACATTTCGCGTGTAAAGCGAACGTGATAAACACTAGACTACAGAAACTGCTTCTTGATTTTTCTGCAAGAAGTAAACCGAATTTTACAGATATTCATGGCACGTATTCGAATTTCCAAAATAAGGCATTTATGAAAATAACGATTCTCTGTTTAAAGTACATTACCTACTGCATGTGTCAAAGAGCACTGTTTCTGCCCGGTTTCAAACCGAGGACCTTTCTCGTGTAAAGCAAATATGATATCCACTACAGTACAGAAACTGCTGGTACAATTAGCTGCAAGGAGTAAACCGAATTTTAAAGATATTCATGGCAGGTATTCGAATTTCCATAATAAGGAATTATTGAAATTCTCTGTAACCACTAAGATACTCCTTGAATTTGTCAATGAGCGTTGTTTCCGCCTGGTTTCGAACCAGGGACCTTTCGCGTGTGAAGCTAACGTGATAACCACTACACTACAGAAACTGCTGCTACATTATGCTACAAGGAGTAAACAGAATTTTACAGATATTCATGGCACGCGTTCTAATTTCCAAAATAAGGTATTTATGAAATAACAATTCTCTGTTAAAAGTACAGTGCCTACTGCACGTGTCAAAGAGCACTGTTTCCGTGCGGTTTCGAACCGAGGACCTTTCGCGTGTTAAGCGAACGTGATAACCACTACACTACAGAAACTGCTGCTACAGTTTGCTACAAGGAGTAAACCGAATTTTACTGATATTCATGGCACGTGTTCAAATTTCCAAAATTAGGTATTTATGAAAATAACTATTCTCTGTTAAAAGTAAAGTACATACTGCACGTGTTAAAGAGCACTGTTTCTGCCTGGTTTCGATCTGAGGACCTTTCGCTTGTTAAGCAAACGTGATAACCACTACACTACAGAAACTGCTGCTACAATTATCTGCAAGGAGTAAACCAAATTTTACAGATATTCATGGCACGTATTCGAATTTCCAAAATACAGAATTTATGAAAATAACTTTTCTCTGTTAAAAGTACGTGTCAAAGAGCACTGTTTCCACCCGGTATCGAACCGAGGACCTTTCGCGTGTTAAGCAAACGTGAAAACCACTACACCACAGAAACTAGTACTACAATTAGCTGCAAGGAGTAAACCGAATTTTAAAGATATTCATGGCAGGTATTCGAATTTCCAAAACAAGGCACTAATGAAATTCTCTGTTACCATTACGGTACTTCTTGAATTTGTCAATGAGCGTTGTTTCCGCTTGGTTTTGAACCAGGGACCTTTCGCGTGTGAAGCATACGTGATAACTACTACACTACAGAAACTGCTGCTACAATTATTGCAAGGAGTTAACCGAATTTTACTGATATTCATGGCACGTGTTCAAATTTCCAAAATAAGGTATTTATGAAAATAACTATTCTCTGTTAAAAGTATAGTACCTACTGCACGTGTTAAAGAGCACTGTTTCCGCCCGGTTTCGAACCGAGAACATTTCGCGTATAAAGCGAACGTGATAACCACTAGACTACAGAAACTGCCGCTTGATTTTTCTGCAAGAAGTAAACCGAATTTTACAGATATTCATGTCACGTATTCGAATTTCCAAAATAAGGCATTTATGAAAATAATTATTCTCTGTTTAAAGTACAGTACCCACTGCATGTGTCAAAGAGCACTGTTTCTGCCCGGTTTCAAACCGAGGATCTTTTGCGTGTAAAGCGAATGTGATAACCTCTACAGTACAGAAACTGCTGGTACAATTAGCTGGAAGGAGTAAACCGAATTTTAAAGATATTCATGGCAGGTATTCGAATTTCCAAAATAAGGCACTAATGAAATTCTCTGTTACCATTACGGTACTTCTTGAAGTTGTCAATGAGCGTTGTTTCCGCCTGGTTTCGTACCAGGGACCTTTTGCTTGTGAAGCAAATGTGATAACCACTACACTACAGAAACTGCTGCTACATTTTGCTACAAGGAGTAAACCGAATTTTACCGATACTCATGGCACGTATTCTAATTTCCAAAATTAGGCATAAACGAATTTCTCTGTTACCACTATGATACTTCTTGAATGTGTCATTGAGCGTCGTTTCCGACCGGTTTCGAACCCAGGACCTTTCGCGTGTTAAGCGAACATGATAACCACTACACTACAGAAACTGCTGCTACAGTTTGCTACAAGGAGTAAACCGAATTTTACAGATATTCATGGCACGTATTCAAATTTCCAAAATACACAATTTATGAAAATAAGTATTCTCTGTTAAAAGTACAGTGCCTACTGCACGTGACAAAGAGCACTGTTTCCACCCGGTTTCGAACACGAGGACCTTTCGCGTGTTAAGCAAACGTGATTACCACTACACTTCAGAAACTGCTGCTACATTTTGCTACAAGGAGTAAACCGAATTTTACAGATATTCATGGCACGTATTCGAATTTCCAAAAATAAGGAATTAATGAAATTCTCTGTTACCGCTATAGTACTTGTTGAATGTGTCAATGAGCATTGTTTCCGCCCGGTTTCGAACGAGGGACCTTTCGCGTGTTAAGCAAACTTGATAACCACTACACTACAGAAACTACTGCTACAATTATCTGCAAGGAGTAAACCGAATTTTACAGATATTCATGGCACGTATTCGAATTTCCAAAATACAGAATTTATGAAAATAACTTTTCTCTGTTAAAAGTACAGTACCTACTGCACGTGTCAAATAGCACTGTTTCCACCCGGTTTCTAACCGAGGACCTTTTGCGTGTAAAGCGAACGTGATAACCACTACACTACAGAAACTGCTGCTTGATTTTTCTGCAAGGAGTAAACCGAATTTTACAGATATTCATGGCACGTATTCGAATTTCCAAAATAAGGCATTAATGAAAATCTCTGTTACCGCTATAGTACTTCTTGAATGTGTCAATGAGCGTTGTTTCCGCCCGGTTTCGAAACAGGGACCTTTCGCGTGTGAAGCAAACATGATAACCACTACACTACAGAAACTGCTGCTACAATTATCTTGCAAGGAGTAAACCAAATTTTACTGATATACATGGCACTTGTTCAAATTTCCAAAATTAGGTATTTATGAAAATAACTATTCTCTGTTAAAAGTAAAGTACCTACTGCACGTGTTAAAGAGCACTGTTTCCGCCCGGTTTCGATCCGAGGACCTTTCGCGTGTTAAGCGAACGTGATAACCACTACACTACAGAAACTGCTGCTACATTTAGCTACGAGGAGGAAACCGAATTTTACTGATATTCATGGCACGTATTCGAATTTCCAAAATACGGCATCAATGAAAATCTCTGTTACCGCTATAGTACTTCTTGAATTTGTCAATGAGCGTTGTTTCCGCCCGGTTTCGAACCAGGGACCTTTCGCGTGTGAAGCAAACGTGATAACGACTACACTACAGAAACTGCTGCTACAATTAGCTGCAAGGAGTAAACCGAATTTTACTGATATTCATGGCACGTGTTCAAATTTCCAAAATTAGGTATTTATGAAAATATCTATTCTCTGTTAAAAGTAAAGTACCTACTGCACGTGTCAAAGAGCACTGTTTCCGCCCGGTTTCGATCCGAGGACCTTTTGCGTGTTAAGCAAACGTGATAACCACTACACTACAGAAACTGCTTCTACAATGAGCTACAAGGAGTAAACCGAATTTTACCGATATTCATGGCACGTAATCAAATTTCCAAAATAAGGCATTAACGAATTTCTCTGTTACCACTATGATACTTCTTGAATGTGTCAATGAGCGTTGTTTCTGCCCGGTTTCGAACCAAGGACTTTTCGGATGTGAAGCAAACGTGATAACAACTACACTACAGAAACTGCTGCTACATTTAGCTACAAGGAGTAAACCGAATTTTACAGATATTCATGGCACGTATTCGAAATTCCAAAATATGGCATTTATGAAAATAATTATTCTCTGTTTAAAGTACAGTACCTACTGCATGTGTCAAAGACCACTGTTTCTGCCCGGTTTCAATCCGAGGACCTTTCGCGTGTAAAGCGAATGTGATAACCACTACAGTACAGAAACTGCTGGTACAATTAGCTGCAAGGAGTAAACTGAATTTTAAAGATATTCATGGCAGTTATTCGAATTTCCAAAATAAGGCACTAATGAAATTCTCTGTTACTGCTATAGTACTTCTTGAATGTGTCAATGAGCGTTGTTTCCGACCGGTTTCGAACCAAAGACTTTTCGCATGTGAAGCAAACGTGATAACCACTACACTACAGAAACTGCTGCTACATTTATCTACAAGGAGTAAACCGAATTTTACAGATATTCATGGCACGTATTCGAATTTCCAAAATACAGAATTTATGAAAATAACTATTCTCTGTTAAAAGTAAAGTACCTTATTGGACGTATCAAAGAGCACTGTTTCCACCCGGTTTCGAACCGAGGACCTTTCGCGTGTTAAGCAAACATGATAACCACTACACTACAGAAACTGCTGCTTGATTTTTCTGCAAGGAGTAAACCGAATTTTACAGATATTCATGGCACGTATTCGAATTTCCAAAATAAGGCATTAATGAAATTCTCTGTAACCACTATAGTACTTCTTGAATGTGTCCATGAGCGTTATTTCCACCAGGTTTTGAACCAGGGACCTTTCGCGTGTGAAGCAAACATGATAACCACTACACTACAGAAACTGCTGCTACAATTATCTTGCAAGGAGTAAACCGAATTTTACTGATATACATGGCACGTGTTCAAATTTCCAAAATTAGGTATTTATGAAAATAACTATTCTCTGTTAAAAGTAAAGTACCTACTGCACGTGTTAAAGAGCACTGTTTCCGCCCGGTTTCGATCCGAGGACCTTTCGCGTGTTAAGCGAACGTGATAACCACTACACTACAGAAACTGCTGCTACATTTAGCTACGAGGAGGAAACCGAATTTTACTGATATTCATGGCACGTATTCGAATTTCCAAAATACGGCATCAATGAAAATCTCTGTTACCGCTATAGTACTTCTTGAATTTGTCAATGAGCGTTGTTTCCGCCCGGTTTCGAACCAGGGACCTTTCGCGTGTGAAGCAAACGTGATAACGACTACACTACAGAAACTGCTGCTACAATTAGCTGCAAGGAGTAAACCGAATTTTACTGATATTCATGGCACGTGTTCAAATTTCCAAAATTAGGTATTTATGAAAATATCTATTCTCTGTTAAAAGTAAAGTACCTACTGCACGTGTCAAAGAGCACTGTTTCCGCCCGGTTTCGATCCGAGGACCTTTTGCGTGTTAAGCAAACGTGATAACCACTACACTACAGAAACTGCTTCTACAATGAGCTACAAGGAGTAAACCGAATTTTACCGATATTCATGGCACGTAATCAAATTTCCAAAATAAGGCATTAACGAATTTCTCTGTTACCACTATGATACTTCTTGAATGTGTCAATGAGCGTTGTTTCTGCCCGGTTTCGAACCAAGGACTTTTCGGATGTGAAGCAAACGTGATAACAACTACACTACAGAAACTGCTGCTACATTTAGCTACAAGGATAAACCGAATTTTACAGATATTCATGGCACGTATTCGAAATTCCAAAATATGGCATTTATGAAAATAATTATTCTCTGTTTAAAGTACAGTACCTACTGCATGTGTCAAAGACCACTGTTTCTGCCCGGTTTCAATCCGAGGACCTTTCGCGTGTAAAGCGAATGTGATAACCACTACAGTACAGAAACTGCTGGTACAATTAGCTGCAAGGAGTAAACTGAATTTTAAAGATATTCATGGCAGTTATTCGAATTTCCAAAATAAGGCACTAATGAAATTCTCTGTTACTGCTATAGTACTTCTTGAATGTGTCAATGAGCGTTGTTTCCGACCGGTTTCGAACCAAAGACTTTTCGCATGTGAAGCAAACGTGATAACCACTACACTACAGAAACTGCTGCTACATTTATCTACAAGGAGTAAACCGAATTTTACAGATATTCATGGCACGTATTCGAATTTCCAAAATACAGAATTTATGAAAATAACTATTCTCTGTTAAAAGTAAAGTACCTTATTGGACGTATCAAAGAGCACTGTTTCCACCCGGTTTCGAACCGAGGACCTTTCGCGTGTTAAGCAAACATGATAACCACTACACTACAGAAACTGCTGCTTGATTTTTCTGCAAGGAGTAAACCGAATTTTACAGATATTCATGGCACGTATTCGAATTTCCAAAATAAGGCATTAATGAAATTCTCTGTAACCACTATAGTACTTCTTGAATGTGTCCATGAGCGTTATTTCCACCAGGTTTTGAACCAGGGACCTTTCGCGTGTGAAGCAAACATGATAACCACTACACTACAGAAACTGCTGCTACAATTATCTTGCAAGGAGTAAACCGAATTTTACTGATATACATGGCACGTGTTCAAATTTCCAAAATTAGGTATTTATGAAAATAACTATTCTCTGTTAAAAGTAAAGTACCTACTGCACGTGTTAAAGAGGACTGTTTCGATCCGAGGACCTTTCGCGTGTTAAGCGAACGTGATAACCACTACACTACAGAAACTGCTTCTACAATTAGCTGCAAGGAGTAAACCGAATTTTACAGATATACATGGCACGTATTCGAATTTCCAAAATAAGGCATTAATTAAATTCTCTGTTACCGCTATAGTACTTCTTGAATGTGTCAATGAGGTTGGTTTCCACCCGGTTTCGAACCAGGGACCTTTCGTGTGTGAAGGAAACATGATAACCACTACACTATAGAAACTGCTTCTACAATTAGCTGCAAGGAGTAAACCGAATTTTACAGATATTCATGGCACGTATTCGAATTTCCAAAATACTGCTGCTTGATTTTTCTGCAAGGAGTAAACCGAATTTTACAGATATTCATGGCACATATTCGAATTTCAAAAATACAGAATTTATGAAAATAACTATTCTCTGTTAAAAGTACAGTACCTTATTGGACGTGTCAATGAGCGTTGTTTCCGCCTGGTTTCGAACCGGGGACCTTTCGCGTGTGAAGCGAACGTGATAACCACTACACTACAGAAACTGCTGCTTGATTTTTCTGCAAGGAGTAAACCGAATTTTACAGATATTCATGGCACATATTCGAATTTCAAAAATACAGAATTTATGAAAATAACTATTCTCTGTTAAAAGTACAGTACCTTATTGGACGTGTCAAAGAGCACTGTTTCCACCCGGTTTCGAATCGAGGACCTTTTTCGCGTGTTAAGCAAACGCGATAACCACTACACTACAGAAACTGCTGCTTGATTTTTCTGCAAGGAGTAAACCGAATTTTACAGATATTCATGGCACGTATTCGAATTTCCAAAATAAGACATTAATGAAATTCTCTGTTACCGCTATAGTACTTCTTGAATGTGTCAATGAGCATTGTTTCCACTGGTTTTGAACCAGGGACCTTTCATGTGTGAAGCGAACGTGATAAACACTACACTACATAAACTGCTGTTACAATTATCTGCAAGGAGTAAACCGAATTTTACAGATATTCATGGCACGTATTCGAATTTCAAAATACAGAATTTATGAAAATAACTTTTCTCTATTAAAAGTACAGTACCTAACGCACGTGTCAAATAGCGCTGTTTCCACCCGGTTTCGAACCGAGGACCTTTAGCGTGTAAAGCGAACGTGATAACCACTACACTACAGAAACTGCTGCTTGATTTTTCTGCAAGGAGTAAACCGAATTTTACAGATATTCATGGCACGTATTCGAATTTCCAAAATAAGGCATTAATGAAATTCTCTGTAACCGCTATAGTACTTCTTGAATGTGTCCATGAGCGTTGTTTCCGCCCGGTTTTGAACCAGGGACCTTTCGCGTGTGAAGCAAACATGATAACCACTACACTACAGAAACTGCTGCTACAATTATCTTGCAAGGAGTAAACCGAATTTTACTGATATACATGGCACGTGTTCAAATTTCCAAAATTAGGTATTTATGAAAAGAACTATTCTCTGTTAAAAGTAAAGTACCTACTGCACGTGTTAAAGAGCACTGTTTCCGCCCGGTTTCGATCCGAGGACCTTTCGCGTGTTAAGCAAACATGATAACCACTACACTACAGAAACTGCTGCTTGATTTTTCTGCAAGGAGTAAACCGAATTTTACAGATATTCATGGCACGTATTCGAATTTCCAAAATAAGGCATTAATGAAATTCTCTGTTACCGCTATAGTACTTCTTGAATGTGTCAATGAGCATTGTTTCCGCCCGGTTTCGAACCAGGGACCTTTCGCGTGTTAAGCGAACATGATAACCACTACACTACATAAACTGCTGTTACAATTATCTGCAAGGAGTAAACCGAATTTTACAGATATTCATGGCACGTATTCGAATTTCAAAAATACAGAATTTATGAAAATAACTTTTCTCTATTAAAAGTACAGTACCTACCGCACGTGTCAAATAGCGCTGTTTCCACCCGGTTTCGAACCGAGGACCTTTAGCGTGTAAAGCGAACGTGATAACCACTACACTACAGAAACTGCTGCTTAATTTTTCTGCAAGGAGTAAACCGAATTTTACAGATATTCATGGCACGTATTCGAATTTCCAAAATAAGGCATTAATGAAATTCTCTGTAACCGCTATAGTACTTCTTGAATGTGTCCATGAGCGTTGTTTCCGCCCGGTTTTGAACCAGGGACCTTTCGCGTGTGAAGCAAACATGATAACCACTACACTACAGAAACTGCTGCTACAATTATCTTGCAAGGAGTAAACCGAATTTTACTGATATACATGGCACGTGTTCAAATTTCCAAAATTAGGTATTTATGAAAAGAACTATTCTCTGTTAAAGTAAAGTACCTACTGCACGTGTTAAAGAGCACTGTTTCCGCCCGGTTTCGATCCGGACCTTTCGCGTGTTAAGCTAACGTGATAACCACTACACTACAGAAACTGCTTCTACAATTAGCTGCAAGGAGTAAACCGAATTTTACAGATATACATGGCACGTATTCGAATTTCCAAAATAAGGCATTAATTAAATTCTCTGTTACCGCTATAGTACTTCTTGAATGTGTCAATGAGGTTGGTTTCCACCCGGTTTCGAACCAGGGACCTTTCGTGTGTGAAGGAAACATGATAACCACTACACTATAGAAACTGCTTCTACAATTAGCTGCAAGGAGTAAACCGAATTTTACCGATATTCATGGCACGTATTCAAATTTCCAAATAAGGCATTAACGGATTTCTCTGCTACCACTATGATACTTCTTGAATGTGTCAATGAGCGTTGTTTCCGCCCGGTTTCGAACCAAGGACTTTTCGGATGTGAAGCAAACGTGATAACAACTACACTACAGAAACTGCTGCTACATTTAGCTACAAGGAGTAATCCGAATTTTACAGATATTCATGGCACGTATTCGAATTTCCAAAATACTGCTGCTTGATTTTTCTGCAAGGAGTAAACCGAATTTTACAGATATTCATGGCACATATTCGAATTTCAAAATACAGAATTTATGAAAATAACTATTCTCTGTTAAAAGTACAGTACCTTATTGACGTGTCAATGAGCGTTGTTTCCGCCGGTTTCGAACCGGGACCTTTCGCGTGTGAAGCGAACGTGATAACCACTACACTACAGAAACTGCTGCTATTTTTCTGCAAGGAGTAAACCGAATTTTACAGATATTCATGGCACGTATTCGAATTTCCAAAATACAGAATTTATGAAAATACTATTCTCTGTTAAAAGTACAGTACCTTGACGTGTCAAAGAGCACTGTTTCCCCGGTTTCGAACGAGGACCTTTCGCGTGTTAAGCAAACGTAACCACTACACTACAGAAACTGCTGCTTGATTTTCTGCAAGGAGTAAACCGAATTTTACAGATATTCATGGCACGTATTCGAATTTCCAAAATAAGACATTAATGAAATTCTCTGTTACCGCTATGTACTTCTTGAATGTGTCAATGAGCATTGTTTCCACTGGTTTCGAACCAGGGACCTTTCATGTGTAAGCGAACGTGATAACACTACACATAGAAACTGCTGCTACAATTAGCTGCAAGGAGTAAACCGAATTTTAAGATATTCATGGACGTATTCGAATTTCCAAAATAAGGGATTCATGAACTTCTCTGTGGTACAATTGAATGTGTCAATGAGCGTTGTTTCCGCCTGGTTTCGAACCGGGACCTTTCGCGTGTGAAGCGAACGTGATTTTTTTTTTTTTTTTTTTTTTTTTATTATCAAAAATGTTTGTTTACAATATTTACAGTACAATCTACTGTTTACAGTACAATCCACAGAGAACAATACAGAAGACACTAGACTAACAGAAGCTGGTGAACAATTCACCCCCTATCAAATTCAAGGGACCCAATGAAAAACAAAGTAAATATCAAAACAGTGCTTTCAAAAATTATAAGTGATACCTCCACTCTCCTCTCGTGAAATTAACCCACTCCCTTCAACAAAAGATTCATCAAAATGTTCCATCCCATAATTAAACAACATATCTATGTGTTTACTGAACAGTGCTATAAAGATACTCCACACCTGAACCCTCTTTCTGTCAAAAGAAACATAATTCCTCCTACAAAAAATAGCATACCTCACAAAACTCAAAACCATATTCAACAAACACACATTAACACCCTCACATTTACCAGACACTCCAAATAACAAAAGTTCCTCCCACGCATACTTTTTCACGAAATCTCCCCCCCTTTCTACATAACATTTCCTTAACTTTACAAAAAAAATATTTTAAATCCTCACATTCTATAAACAAATGCATTAGAGTTTCCGGGAAACGTCCACATACATCGCATTCCCTTTCTATCTCACCATTAATTTGCTTTAACACCACCTTTGTAAATATTCTATTATGTCTTAATTTGAAATCATTATTTTCACACTCCTTACTATTATATTTTACATTTAAATTTTCCCATATCTTTTTTTCATCTAATTCCGGAAAAACTACTTTCCAAAATTTCTCAGCAGCCGGCCTTCTACACACTTTTCCTACCATTATTCTATACAATCTTTTCACTGGTATACTAGATAAATGTACTTTCTTCTTACTGCTACCAATGAACAAATTAGGAAATACAAATAAATCTTCTCTTTCAACTTCACTATTTATTAAATCAACCCATTCTCTTGGTATACTATTCTTTATCTTGTTATACATATTATTCACTGTTCCCCTTCCCACCTCTTCATCCCATTCATTGATTATGTCAAAAATAGCTTCCCCAGGTAAAAACCCTGGAATTACCTCATATGTATAATCTTTTATTTGCCGTAGACCTGCACTCATAAATACTTTATTATACAAAACTTTTTCTTTGTTCTTGATTTTCTCATTCAGAAATATAGGTTGATTCATAATCAGGTCAATATGTCCACATTCATAATATACATTAGGCAACAACTCTGCCCATGCATTTAGCACCTCTTTATAAAAATCTGGTACCTTTTCAAACATTGCCCTTTTAAGCCCCATCAATAAACCATTATCCTCACAACCACCACTCTCCTCTAAGTAGACTTTAAAGAAGTGTTTCCAGCCATAATCTTCACTGTCATACAAATATTTCTTTACTGTTTTTATCCTAATAGCTTTTCTTTTGACATCTAAATCTACAAGTTTTAAACCTCCATCCACATAGTCAGCAATCAATGTTTTCTGAGCTATTCTCACTCCTTTACCATCCCATATAAAATTTGACACCACATTATTCAATTCATTTAGGACCCACTCCGGCATGTCCAGGACTCCCAAAACATACACAAATTTGGATAATACCAAAGCATTTGCAACAATTACTTTCCCTTGTAACTTAAGTTTTCTATTTTTCCAGAAATTCAACGTTAGCTTGACTTTATTAAGGATCCCAGTCCAAGTTATATCTTTTGCCTCTTTCTCCTTTACACCAATGTTTACTCCCAGCACTTTAATAAAATCCTTTGCGCTCTTGAATGGAATCTCACACCCTTTTACATTGATATCCCCAACAAACATTATTTCAGTCTTCTCTATATTAACTTTAGCACCCGATGCCTTGCCATATATATCTATGATTTCCATAATGCTTCCAATACTTTCTATATCCTTCACAGTACAAGTAGTGTCATCAGCGTACTGATGTACAACACTGACACCACCACCTGGGATTCCAACACCCCTTACTTCTTTATTACTATTTATCAATGTAGCTAACGGTTCTGTAGAAACACTGTACAGCAGAGCTGACAAAGGACAGCCCTGCCTTACTGACCTCTCCACAGGGAAAGTATCTGTTAACACTCCGTTACATTTCACACAACTTTTAGCCCCACTATACAACAGGTTGATCCAAGATACAAACTTTGGCCCAAACCCAAACCTCTCCATAGTTTGTAATAAAAAGCTGTGCTCCACTCTATCAAAAGCTTTGTTAAAATCCAAACTTAAAACTATACCACCTTCATTTTTCATTTGATTAACAACATCCCTAATTGTACAAATTACATCTGCAATATCTCTTCCAGGTATGCCGTAGGCTTGTGTTGATTCAATAATACTCCCAATCACCTTTTTCATCCTATTCGCTAACACTTTAGTCAGTATCTTATAGTCCGAATTTAGAAGGCTAATAGGCCTATAATTTTCTAACTTTAATCTACTGCCCCTATTTTTGAATAAGATCGTTAACATTCCAGTTGACATAGACTCAGGGATTTCCTTATTCTCTTCCATATAATGAAACACCCTCACTAAAATGGGTGCCAAAATATCTACAAAGACTTTATAGAACTCATTTGTTAAACCGTCCAAACCCGGACTTTTATTACCTTGCGTGCTAACAATTGCTTCCTTGATTTCCATAATCGAAATCTCTTCATCACACATCATA
>NW_021822911.1:1727475-1821821 GCF_901001165.1 Salmo trutta | reverse complement strand
TTATTCACCTTTATCTAACCAGGCGGCCAGTTGAGAACAAGTTCTCATTTACAACTGCGACCTGGCCAAGATAAAGCAAAGCAGTGCGACACATACAACAACACATAGTTAGAAATACTGGTGTGAGCAAGAAAAGCAAATAAAAACATGGGGATGAGGTAGGCAGTTGGATGGGCTATTTACAGATGGGCTGTGTACAGGTGCAGCGATCGGTAAGCTGCTCAGATAACTGATGCTTAAAGTTAGTGAGGGAGATATATGTCTCCAACTTCAGCGATTTTTGCAATTCGTTCCAGTCATTGGCAGCAGAGAACTGGAAGGAAATGCGGCCAATGTAGGTGTTGGCTTTGGGGATGACCAGTGAGATATACCTCCTGGAGCGCATGCTGTGTGTGGGTGTTGCTATGGTGACCAGTGAGCTGAGTGAAGGCGGCCTAGCAAAGACTTATAGATGACCTGGAGCCAGTGGGTTTGGCGACGAATATGTAGCGAGGGCCAGCCGACGAGAGCATACAGGTCGCAGTGGTGGGTGGTATATGGGGCTTTGGTGACAAAACGGATGGCACTGTGATAGACTGCATCCAGTTTGATGAGTAGAGTGTTGCAGGCTATTTTGAAAATGACATCGCCGAAGTCAAGGATCGGTAGGATAGTCAGTTTTACGAGGGTGTTTGGCAGCGTGAGTGAAGGAGGCTTTGTTGCGAAATAGGAAGCCGATTCTAGATTTAATTTTGGATTGTAAATGCTTAATATTAGTCTGGAAGGAGAGTTCAGTCTAACCAGATACCTAGGTATTTATAGTTGTCCACATATTCTAAGTCAGAACCGTCCAGAGTAGTGATGCTGGACGGGCGGGTGCGGGCAGCGATCGGTTGAAGAGCATACATTTAGTTTTACTAGCATTTAAGAGCAGTTGGAGGCCACGGATGGAGTGTTGTATGGCATTGAAGCTCGTTTGGAGGTTTGTTAACACAGTGTCCAAAGAAGGGCCAGATGTATACAGGATTGTGTCGTTTGCATAGAAGTGGATCAAGGAATCACCCGCAGCAAGAGCAACATCTTTAGTATTTTCAGAGGTTAGAGTCGGTCCGAGAATTGAACCCTGTGGTAGCTCCACAGAGACTGCCAGAGGTCCGGACAACAGGCCCTCCGATTTGACACACTGAACTCTGTCTGAGAAGTAGTTGGTGAACCAGGCGAGTCAGTCATTTGAGAAACCAAGGCTATTGAGTCTTCCAATAAGAATATGGTGATTGACAGAGTCGAAAGCCTTGGCCAGGTTGATGAAGACGGCTGCACAGTACTGTCTTTTATCGATGGCGGTTATGATATCGTTTAGGACCTTGAGCGTGGCTGAGGTGCACCCGTGACCAGCTCGGAACAGATTGCACAGCGGAGAAGGTACGGTGGGATTCAAAAAATGGTCAGTGACCTGTTGTTAACTTGACTTTCGACATACTTTAGAAAGGCAGGGCGGATGGGATTAAGGTCTGTAACAGTTTGGGTCTAGAGTGTCACCCCCTTTGAATAAGGGGGATGACCGCGGAAGCGTCCATTCTTTAGGAATCTTGGATGATACGAAAGAGGTTGAACAGACTAGTAAATGTGGGTTCCACAATGGCGGTGGGATAATTTTAGAAAGAGAGGGTCAGATTGTCAAGCCCAGCTGATTTGTATGGGTCCAGGTTTTGCAACTCTTTCAGAACATCATCTATCTGGATTTGGGTGAAGGAGAAGCTGGGGAGGCTTGGGGGGGTGGGGAGCTGTTAGGGCAGTACCGCCACAGGATATTTTGTGCTGGTCGAGGGCAGTCAGGTCTGGCGTGAACCAAGGGCTTTATCTGTTCTTAGTTCTACATTTTTTGAAAGGGCCATGCTTATTTAAGGTGGTGAGGAAATTATAATTACAGAACAACCAGGCATCCTCTACTGACGGGATGAGGTCAATATCCTTCCAGGAGACCCAGTCCAGGTCGATTAGAAAGGCCTGCTTGCAGAAGTGTTTTAGGGGCGTTTGACAGTGATGAGGGGTGGTAGTTTGACCGTGGACCCATAATGGATGCAGTCAATGGGGCAGTGATCGCTGAGATCCTGAATGAAAACAGCAGAGGTGTATTTGGAGGGCAAGTTGGTAAGGATAATATCAGTGAGGGTGCCCATGTTTACAGATTTAGGGCTGTACCTGGTGGGTTCCTTGATAATTTGTGTGAGATTGAGGGCATCTAGCTTGGATTGTAGGACGGCCCAGGGTGTTAAGCATATCCCAGTTTAGGTCACCTAACAGAATGAACCTCTGAAGATAGATGGGGGGCAATCAATTCATATATGGGGTCCAGGGCACAGCTGGGGCTGAGGGGGGGAGGGGGGGTCTGTAACAGGCGGCAATAGTGAGAGACATTTCTGGAGAGATACATTTTTTAATTAGAAGCTCGAACTGTTTGGGCTTAGACCTGGAAAGTATGATAGAACTTTGCAGGCCATCTCTGCAGTAGATTGCGACTCTTCCCCCTTGGCAGTTCTATCTTGACGGAAAATGTTGTAGTTGGGGATGGACATTTCAGAATTTTTGGTGGCCTACCAAAGCCAGGATTCAGACACGGCAAAGACATCAAGGTTGGCGGAGTGTGCTAAAGCAGTGAGTAAAACAAACTTAGGGAGGAGGCTTCTGATGTTAACATGCATGAAACCAAGGCTTTTACGGTTACAGAAGTCAACAAATGAGAGCGCCTGGGGACACAGGGCCTGGGTTAACCTCTACATCACCCGAGGAACAGAGGAGTAGGATGAGGGTTTGGCTAAAGGCTATCAGAACTGGTCATCTAGTGCGTTGTGAACAGAGAATAAAAGGAGCAGATTTCTGGGGGTGGTAGGATAGATTCAAGGGATAACGTACAGACAGGGGTATGGTAGGGTGCGGGTACAGTGGAGGTAAACCTAGGCATTGAGTGACGATAAGAGAGGTTGCATCTCTGTAGGCACTAGTTATGCTAGGTGAGGTCACCGCATGTGTGGGAGGTGGGACAAAAGAGTTCTCTGAGGCATGCTGAGTGGGACTAGGGGCTCCGCGGTAAAATAAAACAATGATAACTACCCTAAACAACAGTATACAAGGCATATTGACATTAGAGAGACATAAAGCGAGGCATAAAGCAATCACAGGTGTTGATTGGGAGAGCTAGCTAAGACAACAACAGGTAAGACAACAACAGTTCATCAGCTAAGACAACAACAACTGGTAAAATGGTGATGAATGGGCAGAGAGGGTCAGTTAAATACACACAGGGCCTGAATTTGAGGCTGGGGCCGACAGATAAACAAAACAAACAAAATGGAGTACCGTGATTAATGAACAGTCCAGCAGGCATCAGCTATGTAGCCAAGTGATCATAGGGTCCAGTGAACAGGAATATATGAAACAGGGAAGCAGTTAGGTAGTCATTACTATGCTAGCCGGGAGATGCGCCTGGCTCGAGGTAAACTGGTGCTAACTTCGAGACAAGGGCGTCACCGACGTCCGGCAAAGGCCGGTTGAGAGCACATCAGACGGAATTACGTCGGCAGACCAGTCGTGATGGATCGGCGGGGCTCCGTGTCGACAAAGGGTCCAGGCCAATTGGCAAAAGAGGTATTGTAGCTGGAGTAATTTTGTTTGCTAGCCGGGAGATGCACCTGGCTCGAGGCTAACTGGTGCTAGCTTCGGGACAAGTGGGTTAGCCACTATAGCCACTCTGGTGCAAAGGTCCAGAGCTTACGGCAGGAATCCGGTGATGTAGTGGCTTCTAGTCCTCTTAGTGAAGAATCTGGGAGGCATCAGCTGTGTAGCTGAGTGATAGGGTCCACTGAGCAGGCCGGGAGATGGGCCTGGCTCAAGGCTAGCTTCGGGGCTGGGCCACTAGGTGGCAGCTAGCTAGCTGCGATTATCCGGTGTAATGGTCCAGAGCTTACGGCAGGAATATGGTGATGTAGTGGAGAAAAACAGTCCAATATGCTCAGGGTTGATATCGTGCTGTGCAGACTGGCAGGTATTATCCAGACTAAAAGCGGCTGGTGTCTGAGCTAAAAAGCTAAAGACCGCTAGCAGTGGCTAACAATGACTAAATAGCTAGTAGCTAATTAGCTGGTTAGCTTCTGATGGCTAGCTTCTGATGGAGGGTTCTAGCTATAAGGTCTAAAAAAAATAGCAGATCCGTATTACATTGGGTGAGGTGTGTTGCCGGAAGGTATATTTAATTGAAAAATTGAAAAAAAGATTGAAATATATTGCAATATATACAAAAAAAACATAACATTTACAATAAACACGTCTTACTGCTACGCCATCTTGGATTACAAGATGACTCTCAGTTAAAAACCATAGGATTTAGCAAACTGAAATTATTTAGTATATCTGTGACAACGAAAACTGTTTTCCCTGCGTAACATGAGGAGCCACTAACTGATACATAGTTCGAGTACATTTCAGAATACAAAAAATAACTGTCGGACAGCAAGATCCCGTATTTAAGTTGAAGTTCATCACATGACAAGCGTAATGTTATGACTATAACTACTGTTCCCTGAAGGAAGGAAACTAGGTACAACATACAATCAAATCCACGCCTAGCTGGAAGCCCCGCCTTCCACAGGTGATGAGAGTGAGGCTTGGATTTATTCCTTAAATTTAATACCGCTCTTCACCGACCCAGGAAGGGGCGGGACCAAACAGGTGTTGTACCTCGTTTCCCTCCTTCAGGGAAGTGTAATTATAATCAAAGTTACACTCCCTTTCAGTCAGTCAACTTCGGTACAACATACTATGGGGAAATAAAATCATTCCCCAACTGACCCAAACGGATACTAAATGAAACGGCCCCTGGCAGACCACCCAGACCTGACCCCGCAAGATGCGTCAGTTGTCAATTTATTAATTGTATTTTGTTTGAAACACTCCTGTCAATGTTGAGTAAGGACGCACACCTTATTACCCATATAGAAGTAGGACTAGTCTACCTGGCCTGTGTGCAAATGTAGGCCTATAAATGTGCCCATTTGGGGATGTCAGATAGTATTTCTGATTGTCTTAACGCACAACCACTAATGAGCTGTGGAGCTTCTCAAAGTATTTGTTTCTTCATTTCCAAACACGTAAAAGTCTAATCAAAATCATTTGCCTATGACAATATTTCCTCAAAGTATTTTCGTAAAATATTTCCAGCTCTCGCCCTTTCGATAACCACTCAGCATAAAAAGGGAAAAATGTAATTCTCTGATCCTTTGGAAATGTCATAAAATACCTGATTACTTCTTATCCTTTGCACAAATAGCCTACAGCTGTGTCTGTCCAGAGCAGGAAACTGAGGGTGTAGAATATTTTATACAATGTTGCAAGCTTGCTATCCGAGTTTCACTGACCCAGTTGATAGTTTATATAATGTTTCAGGTTTGTTGTAGACAGGTCATGTGCAGCCAAAGTGATTTCTAGGAAATTTATTTTTATCACAATATTTTCTGCCTGCAGAATGCAGGTCAGGTCATGTTGCGACTGGCTCCCTCCCTCTAGTCAGGTTATAGTGACGACTGGCTCCCTCTAGTCAGGTTATAATGATGACTGGCTCCCTCTAGTCAGGTTATAGTGACGACTGGCTCCCTCTAGTCAGGTTATATTGACGACTGGCTCCCTCTAGTCAGGTTATATTGACGACTGGCTCCCTCTAGTCAGGTTATGTTGACGACTGGCTCCCTCTAGTCAGGTTATATTGACGACTGGCTCCCTCTAGTCAGGTTATATTGACGACTGGCTCCCTCTAGTCAGGTTATATTGACGACTGGCTCCCTCTAGTCAGGTTATGTTGACGACTGGCTCCCTCTAGTCAGGTTATAGTGATGACTGGCTCCCTCTAGTCAGGTTATAGTGATGACTGGCTCCCTCTAGTCAGGTTATAGTGACGACTGGCTCCCTCTAGTCAGGTTATAGTGACGACTGGCTCCCTCTAGTCAGGTTATAGTGACGACTGGCTCCCTCTAGTCAGGTTATAATGATGACTGGCTCACTCTAGTCAGGTCATGTTGATGACTGGCTCCCTCTAGCCAGGTTATAGTGACGACTGGCTCCCTCTAGTCAGGTTATATTGACGACTGGCTCCCTCTAGTCAGGTTATAGTGACGACTGGCTCCCTCTAGTCAGGTTATAGTGAAGACTGGCTCCCTCTAGTCAGGTTATAGTGACGACTGGCTCCCTCTAGTCAGGTTATAGTGACGACTGGCTCCCTCTAGTCAGGTTATAGTGATGACTGGCTCCCTCTAGTCAGGTTATAGTGATGACTGGCTCCCTCCCTCTAGTCAGGTTATAGTGATGACTGGCTCCCTCCCTCTAGTCAGGTTATAGTGATGACTGGCTCCCTCCCTCTAGTCAGGTTATAGTGATGACTGGCTCCCTCCCTCTAGTCAGGTTACAGTGATGACTGGCTCCCTCTAGTCAGGTTATAGTGATGACTGGCTCCCTCTCGGGCAGGTTATAGTGATGACCGGCTCCCTCTAGTCAGGTTATAGTGATGACTGGCTCCCTCCCTCTAGTCAGGTTATAGTGATGACTGGCTCCCTCTAGTCAGGTTATAGTGACGACTGGCTCCCTCTAGTCAGGTTATAGTGACGACTGGCTCCCTCTAGTCAGGTTATAGTGATGACTGGCTCCCTCTAGTCAGGTTATAGTGATGACTGGCTCCCTCTAGTCAGGTGATATTGATGTGATGACTGGCTCCCTCTAGTCAGGTGATATTGATGACTGGCTCCCTCTAGTCAGGTTATAGTGATGACTGGCTCCCTCCCTCTAGTCAGGTTATGGTGATGACTGGCTCCCTCCCTCTAGTCAGGTTATATTGATGACCGGCTCCCTCGAGTCAGGTTATAGTGATGATTGGCTCCCTCTAGTCAGGTTATAGTGATGACTGGCTCCCTCTAGTCAGGTTATAGTGACGACTGGCTCCCTCTAGTCAGGTTATAGTGATGACTGGCTCCCTCTAGTCAGGTTATAGTGATGACTGGCTCACTCTAGTCAGGTTATAATGATGACTGGCTCCCTCTAGTCAGGTTATAGTGATGACTGGCTCCCTCCCTCTAGTCAGGTTATAGTGATGACTGGCTCCCTCTAGTCAGGTTATAGTGATGACTGGCTCCCTCTAGTCAGGTTATAGTGATGACTGGCTCCCTCTAGTCAGGTCATGTTGACGACTGGCTCCCTCTAGTCAGGTCATGTTGACGACTGGCTCCCTCTAGGTGAGGTCATGTTGACGACTGGCTCCCTCTGGTCAGGTTATAGTGATGACTGGCTCCCTCTAGTCAGGTTATAGTGATGACTGGCTCCCTCTAGTCAGGTTATAGTGATGGACTGGCTCCCTCTAGTCAGGTTATAGTGATGACTGGCTCCCTCCCTCTAGTCAGGTTATATTGATGACCGGCTCCCTCGAGTCAGGTTATAGTGATGACTGGCTCCCTCTAGTCAGGTTATAGTGATGACTGGCTCTGTCTAGTCAGGTTGTGTTGACGACTGGCTCCCTCTAGTCAGGTTATAGTGATGACTGGCTCCCTCTAGTCAGGTTATAGTGATGACTGGCTCCCTCTAGTCAGGTTATAGTGATGACTGGCTCCCTCTAGTCAGGTCATGTTGACGACTGGCTCCCTCTAGGTGAGGTCATGTTGACGACTGGCTCCCTCTGGTCAGGTTATAGTGATGACTGGCTCCCTCTAGTCAGGTTATATTGATAACTGGCTCCCTCGTCGTTTGTGTGTCATATTTATTTAATCAAACAGCGTGCTTAAAGCATCAGACAAGTTCAGTACATATAGATTTTATAAAAACACATGGGGCGAATGGTAGAAAGAACAGATGACTCTTGGTTGACCAAGATGTATTTTAGTTGGGGACAGCACTAGAACATGATTTTGGGGCTCCAGATTGGCACAGCGGTCTGCATCTCAGTGCTTGAGGCGTCACTACAGACACCCTGGTTCAAATTCAGGCTGTATCAAAACCGGCCGTGATTGGGAGTCCCACAGGGCGGCGCACAACTGGCCCAGCGTCGTCCAGGGTAGGCAGTCATTGTAAATAAGAATTTGTTCTTAACTGACTTGCCTAGTTAAATAAAGGTTACGTTTAAATAAATTTAAAAAATTGTGTTTCATGACAAACCATTTTTTACAAATCCGTCAAGGCACCAACTTTGAGAAGGGTTTAAAACAAAGGTTTCAAACCAATTCATGAATGTAATTAAATCTAGGTATGTCTTGCCTTCAATGTAATGGCATGAAAAAAAATTGGCTGAATATTGGATGAATTCTAGAATATACTATATAGCCTAGAAACCTGGTTAAACTATCATTATGACGTCATGGATGAATTCTAGAATATACTATATAGCCTAGAAACCTGGTTAAACTATCATTATGACATCATGGATGAATTCTATAATATACTACATAGCCTAGAAACCTGGTTAAACTATCATTATGACATCATGGATGAATTCTAGAATATACTATATATCCTAGAAACCTGGTTAAACTATCATTATGACTTCATGGATGGCCAGTCCTTGTATTCATAGTGTAGTCAATTCAGGGGGTAGCCCTGAGCTGAACTCAAACCTGGGTCCAGTGACTGTCAAGCCAACACCTTATAACTGTTACGCCAAGATGTCTAAACTTCTTGAAGAGGTCGCTAGTTGTTGAGTTACGGTTTCTACAATAGCTTTCTCTATGAATTTGAGAGTGGTTACACTTCTTCCCCCATCCCTCAGCTGTTTACCAAACCAAGCCTCCGGGCAGCCATTTTGTTGCTGTTTAAAAAAGCCACACAACCCAGCAATCTGCAGTTCAAACAATAACAAATCTGTCATTCCACCACTGTTTTGGTAATAAGATGATTATGGGGTTGGAGAAATGTAACTACAGACAGACCTATGGATGCAAGGACTGATCATCCATGATATCAACATTATAGTTTTAACCATGTTGAGGCTATACAGTGTTGATTTACATTGTTTCTAAACATTGGAGTATAAAAAGCTTATTTGGGGTTCTGATGGGGTACAACAGTTGAACTAAGCTCATGAGGCATGTGTTACATTCTTCAAGAATCAATGGCTATAAATAAATAATTTAAAAGTCCAAATATGGATGTAGTTATTGCAGATTTCCCCTTTAACACCAAACATCAGTTCAACAACTGCAGAGTTTGTGCCTCTGTATTTAAGACAGTACTTACTAGTGTTAATCAGGGAACGGTTTCTGAAAACCATCTTATGGCTGAGTTCACCGTTAGAACCATTGGATGCCTTAAGATGCGTTTGGGAAACCGGGACCAGATATCCAGTTTCCTCCTCTTTCGATGTGACAGTGATCTCCTCCTCTTCCTCTTTCACTCCATAAACAGCATCCTCTTCTTTTACTGTAACATCCTCATCTTCTTTCACTCTGAACGCGTATTTTTCTTCTTTCACAGTAACGGCCTCACCCTCTACTTCTTGTTTTACTGTGATATCCTCATCTTCTTTCACTCTGAACGCGTCTTTTTCTTCTTTCACAGTAACGGCCTCACCCTCTACTTCTTGTTTTACTGTGATGTTCTCTTCTTTAGCAGGAGAGTAGCTCAGTGACCGCATGGTCGGGGATGTTAGCTAGCTAGGCTAATGCTAACTTAACCAGCCCGCTAGCTGAATAATAACAACAACACCGTAAATATGAAATTAAATCTGATAACTAACTACGACAGAAGTGGGTTTAAAACACAGTGGCTAATATACACTAACGCGTCTAAATAGCTTTATTGGTTCGGCTATTTTGTCTAGCAAGCTACCGAGGAGGCTGAATAACTGTTACTGCTGTTGAAAGAAGAGTTCCGTCCACTAGATTATACGTCACACTAACAGCATCGCCTTAAATTCCCAGACCGCCATCTGCTGACTGGAGTGGGTAACGCAGTTGAGTAAAATGTATATTTTATTGTCAGACAAAAAGTTAAAGGGTAGGAATAAGGGACATCGCTGGTACTAAAATATTAATTAGCCCCCCCCCCCCCCCTAAATAAATCAATATCAGTCAATATATTTTTTCTGTGATTTCTTTTTTTCGTCAACGTCGCATCTTAAACTTCTTACAGGGCGGCACTAGGACCAGGGGAGGCTGCTGCTGCACTAGTGACTGTGAGACTTTCTTCAGCAAAGATGGCGGACAGAAATACTAGGAGAGAGCGGTACCCCTACACAGAACTGAACTGGATCAAAGATGGAGGACAGAAACACTAGGATGGAAGCAAATGTAAGGGATTATAACTTCATAACGAATCATGCAAAAACATGTACAGTTGACAGGAATGTTAGTTAATGTAGAGACAAACGATTATGCATTTTTTTTTATCGTAAAGTTCATTTACGAAAATCGCGATTTAGCCAGCTAGCTGACTAGCTAACATTAGCCAGCTAGTTGACTAGCTAACATTAGCCAGCTAGCTGACTTGCTAACATTAGCCAGCTAGCTGACTAGCTAACATAAACCAGCTAGCTGACTAGCTAACATAAACCAGCTAGCTGACTAGCTAACATTAACCAGCTAGCTGACTAGCTAACATTAGCCAGCTAGCTGACTAGCTAACATTAACCAACTAACTGACTAGTTAACAATAGCCAGCTAGCTGACTAGCTAACAATAGCCAGCTAGCTGACTAGCTAACATTAGCCAGCTAGCTGACTAGCTAACATTAACCAACTAACTGACTAGTTAACAATAGCCAGCTAGCTGACTAGCTAACAATAGCCAGCTAGCTGACTAGCTAACATTAGCCAGCTAGCTGACTAGCTAACATTAGCCAGCTAGCTGACTAGCTTTATGGGTGTTGTGACATGAGTATGAAATTGTAATTCTGGTTGTTTTAGGGACTCCTGAAACAACCAGCAAACCAGGCTGTCGTTTTGTTTAACAGTGGATGTATAGAATCTAGCCAGCTAAAGAATTTACTGCAAATTGAATGTACAATTGTGTTAGCTTGCCTTACTGATATTTGCCATGCAGATTGATGAAATAACGTAGCTAGCTATGTTCTTGCTTATTGTGCAGTGGATGATTAAAATACCTGTATGTCTATGGATGTGTAGCTAGCTATCTAGCCGATCTGTGTATGGACCCAAACGTTTGGTATACATATTAGTTCAGAACCTATGAACCTCAGCTATCATAGCCAGTTGTATCAACTTCAAAACAGCCTGAATGACATTAATGAAGCCTATGGATTGAGTAGAATATAATATCATGTTGTGCCAAGGATGCAAGTCGTATATACATGTAGTTATTACCATGCATGAGATCCCCACATTGTAGCCTGTACATTTAATATATTCACTGATCATGTACTCTACCTTGGCAAATAAAGGTGCAGTTTAGGAATGAATGTCTTTGAGATTATTTTTCAGTCATATCCAATACCAGGAGTATCAAATTCCAGTCTTTGAATGACGCTGTGTCTGCATGTATGTATTACAATTATACACTTCAACAGTGTTTACCAATCTTGGTCCTGGGACATCAATGGTTACACATTGTAACTAATAGACTAGAAACAGAATTTAACTAGTTAATTCATATATACAGAAATATAATGTTAAAAAACAGAACACTACACTTCCTATGCATCATGTAAATACTCTAACACTGGTTCATCTCAACATCTAATGTCCTTCATCTGCATTGATCTGATAAACACAGGATAGGTGGAGTATTTCATCACATTACACTTCATTTCAACCAGTAGAGAATGTGAAACGCTTTATTGAAAAGCTCATTATCCAAGTGTTATAAATACAAGTTTAATCTGTCCTTCAATGCACATCTGTTGTGCATTATAAAAACAGAGGAAGAAAGAGGATGTGGTGAGAGAGGTGTAAAAGACAGAAAGGGAAAGAGGTAAGCACATAGGAGCAGGGAAGGCAGCACATGATTAATGAATCACAGTGCTACATAAATATTCTCTCAGTTCATCACAATTACATAATAGTGTCTCTCGTCGGCCCAAAGGTTCTTAAAAGCAGGTGAGGTGGCGATGATGGGACTGGGGGTTGGCATCCTCTCACATCAAAACATATCTACAGACGAGAGACAGATGGAGAGAGAGAGAACATGTTTAAACCTTGTGTTTTAATTTTTTATTCTAACATTGTTAGTCATCAATCAGGAGGTGAAATGTAAAACTGACCTTGGATCATTAACTCTGGGACTACTGCATCTCTATCTGTATTTCAATGTAAAGCATCTCTTTAATAATACTTCCTGTATAATATAAACTGACCTGGGATCATTAACTCTGGGACTACTGCATCTCTATCTGTATTTCAATGTAAAGCATCTCTTTAATAATACTTCCTGTATAATATAAACTGACCTGGGATCATTAACTCTGGGACTACTGCATCTCTATCTGTATTTCAATGTAAAGCATCTCTAATAATACTTCCTGTATAATATAAACTGACCTTGGATCATTAACTCTGGGACTACTGCATCTCTATCTGTATTTCAATGTAAAGCATCTCTTTAATAATACTTCCTGTATAATATAAACTGACCTGGGATCATTAACTCTGGGACTACTGCATCTCTATCTGTATTTCAATGTAAAGCATCTCTTTAATAATACTTCCTGTTGACCTGACCAAGTGACCTCTCACCTCTGATCATGCTGTGCCCTCTATGTAGCCAGTTCAGATGCAGGAGGGGTTCACCGACACAGCTGATATAACCTAGAGGATTTAGGGAGAAGGGGAGAGAGGGATGAAGTGAAGGAGAGAGACTGTTATTGAGAAAATAAGGTAGTTAAAGCGACAGTGTTCAACAGGAATCTGTGTGTGGCCTCACCTGGTGTCCACACCACACTAAGTGGCTGCAGAGTACTTTATGCTGAAAAACATGAACGGACCCACAAGAACAAACAATATAGCGTAGTTATAGAACTAATGAAGTGTCTTACTATTCTCCATGGTTGGCCCTCTTGCCTATTCTTTGAAGGTGGAAGGAGCCACAGTTATACACCTGAGCCTGTTTACTGCACAACACAATCCATCAATCAGATAGATACATGAGTGTGTAGGTGTGGGTTATAGGGTGTCTAATTGTTCTACATTTTTTCAATATGGGTGATTTAAAATAGCCTGTTTTGTTTTTGCACAGACATCACACCCTTACCTAAACAGCACCCTCACTTGAGCAGTAGAAATCAAACGGAGAGAAACTGTGAATTGAATAACTGCAGTTGACATAGCTCAGTAAATGGAAGAATACTCTTATTGCAATGTGAATGGCTCTTAAAAGAGCTTTTGGTTGTGCATAGTGACGTCTATGGTGTTGCCAGGGAACAGCACCCTCTTTGAAGAAGTAGGAGGTGAAGATCTCCTGCACACGGATTGCCTCTCTTGCTGCGTTGTTGGACCCCATCCTTGAAACATCCTGCAGAGCAGCAGACTTCTCCTCTGGCACATGGCGGCGAGCTGCAGATCCCCTCCTGGTCCTCGTGTCCATCCTCATGAAGTTACGCAGGACACAGGTAGCCTTCACACACCTGAATTCCTCCAGGAGGCAGTCCTAGATCACCCTGGTCACCCAACCTTGCAGTGCCCTACACGGTAACTGTAGGCAATCGTTTTGAAGGAATCTCCAGTTACAAGGTATCTGTAGGAATATGGAAGACAATGTAATTATTAGACTGTTACATCACCAGGTCATTGTGGATTACTAAAGTATAATATCCCTGATAACAAATCATGATAACATTGGATTGATAAATGTATGAGCACACATATGTACATGTGTAGCATGTGACAATAACAGGATCATATCAAGGACGGCATCACAAATGAATACATAAATACCACTTGAAGCTTGATGATGAGTTGATCATTTGAATCAGCTGTGCAGTGTGAAGGCAAAAACAACAATGTGCCCCTCTGAGTCCCCAGGACTGAGAACCACTGCTCTTCATTCGGACCTCTTCATATGTAGACTGGCTTTCATAGAGCTCTTTATCTGAGGACAGAAAACCTCACAAGAAACAGACTTCATTATAGTCAAATTACACCACACAGAATATTATGTTACTATTATCTCTGTCCTTACTTCTAGGGACAGGAACTACACAAAAGTACCTGCCCTATCCAGAATAGCCTCCTCTCTCACTGACAGTTGGGGCTGCTATCCTTTCACCCTCCTCCATGGCTGTTAGCTAGCTACCTACAAATGCATTTGGAGTTTGTTTTTTACAGTGATAAATACATCAAGATAGATAGCTAATATGAAGTTAGGTAGATGGTGATATTTTATTCACTTAGCTAGGTATCTATCTATACAGTATTTGAAGTTGGTTAGATAGCTAGCAAGCCAACTAGCTAGCTCATTTAGCAGCTCATTTGAGTTAGCCTGCACTGTAGCTAGTTAGCTAATCATACATCGTTTTTTACATTTTCAAAATCTATTTACTTACTTACTTGAATAGGTTCTCCCAGCCATGTGGACAATTGGAAACAGGGCAGCAAAGTTTGTCACCAGAGCGTTTTAGAGGATTTTACTATTGAACTATGTACCCATTTAATAACCAGACCTTCATACAAACTTGCTCTGCTGAATTCTTGACGGAGTCACAATGGGCGGCCTAAGAGGCATCTAGTCCATCTGCTGACTGGACGCAGTTCAGTAAAATGTACATTTTATCTTCAGACAACAAGTTAAAGTGTAGGAAGCATGAGTTTTGACTCACCAGTGTAACAACACAGTGTGGTTAAAGACTTAGTAACTGAATTGTATTCATGATCTGGTTACCTATAAGTACAAACAGTTATGTTCTTGTTTTAAATTTCTAAAATTAAAATTACAAATTTACATTTTAAATGTTTTCTTTACTCAAGTATTACAATTGTTTTTTTAGGGGTGTCGGGTGGAAGCTGTCTCCGTGTAACAGGGAATTCCTGTCCGTCGGCTTCCTGTATAGGTCTGTGCTTAAGCCACCCTTCTCCCTCTTAATCAAAATGTCCAGATAACTTGCTTCATGCACATCAAAGGTGAGGGTGAATTTCAGATGTTCACTGCTTGTATTGATGAAGGAGTGGAATCGATGAAGTTCCTCTGCTGTCCTCTGGAATAGATGGAACACGTCATCAATGAAGACATTTACAGAGCCTGATGAGCTGCTAGAATGGATTGTTAGGGCTGACAATTACATTCTTCTCTAGACTACAATGACCATAATGCACTGAGCGCCTACTTGTCTTGTCTGTGTTTCTTTTATACCTGCTTCGTAAAAGAAACCGAAGAATGTGTAACAGTATAGCTTCCGTCCCTCTCCTCGCTCCTACATGGGCTCGAACCAGGGATTCTGCACACACCAACAAAACATTGTTACCATCGCTATTAGTGCGCACACCGCTAACTAGCTAGCCATTTCACATCGGTTACAAATGCACAATGGTCAATGCTATTTGGGATTCTTGGGACATCCCTACCCTAAACCCTAACCTTAAACCCTACCTTAACCATTTTAAATGTTAACTTCAACAGGCTAGGGACATCCCAAGGATGTATCTCTACCTGAAAATACATGATCTAAGTGATTGATAGTTGGTATTCAGCAGTCATAAAGCCTTATTTACTTTAATGAATGACTAAAATAGTGATTTTGTCAGACAGCAGCTCTACACTTTATTGACTGACTGATCCATTCATCCTTCCATCCCTCCTCAGCCTTCCTCTCCTCTGAAGACCCAGTGAGGGTGGAGCTCAGTCAGAGAGCTGTTGAGGGACTGGTTAGGAAGAACACTTCTACAGCCAGAGAGGTGAGAGGTCACACATGGTTTAGATGGTAAATATTTATGTTCCCTTAGCGGTTCATCACGTCAGCAAATGGGAATATGTTCCATAATCCATGTTTATTTACATCAGTGCAAATTGTCCACTGATATTGGTATAATTTCTCACCCCTTTTGGCTGTATGAAAGTTAATTTCCCCTCAGACACACATTTGTTCTTTGATATTATGAAGGTCATTTGTGTAAAATGTACTTTTCCCCAGTCATTCACCCCATCTCTTTACATTGCTTATGCATGTTTGGTGGCCTGGCTGCATCCAGACGATGTCAAAGGCCCATCCTGGTAGATCTGAACCTAATGCAGCTTGGAGTGATCGGATGACATTAATCACATTTAAGTGCCAGGTGTAACTGAGGCCATAGATGCTCCATATTCCATTACTTTGAGAGTGTTTACCACTCCACCACGCCTTCAGCAGGCTGGAAAAGTGGGATTGATACTGTTTTTCATACTAAGACGGACCAAGAGTCTGTTGATTGGTCAGTCATTGGGTTCATTTGTTTTATTATATGTTCAAATAAAATCAAGCTTGATTCATACAGCACATTTCATACATGGATGCAACAAAATGGCTTCACAGGAAAAATACTTTAAAAAACATTGAAAATAAACAGAAATATTTTGTACACAACAAACATAAGACTAAACTGAAAGACTAATGAGCACCCTATGGAAATGCCATTGATTCAAATGTTAATTGGATGCAATATCCAAACCAAAATATAAGTTTGGGACACTGAAAGTTGACAATAAACAACAACTGGGACCTAAAAGACACCCACCCTGAGACCCACTAAATCTGCCCAAGAAGAGGCAAACAAAAGAAAAACCCACACCAAACTTAAAGACAGGAAATAAACCAAAAAGGTGGAGCAACTAAAGGTGTTGACTCTCCACATGTATCAAGACAACTGGAGCACTGGGCCAGACACTCTTAAATAGAACCTGGACC
Organism: Salmo trutta; assembly: GCF_901001165.1. Taxonomy (NCBI): domain Eukaryota; kingdom Metazoa; phylum Chordata; class Actinopteri; order Salmoniformes; family Salmonidae; genus Salmo; species Salmo trutta. The sequence goes on along the minus strand of NW_021822911.1, from coordinate 1,804,997 downwards.
AGCTCAGGTGAAACACCTTCCCACTAACGAGATGGACAAGCCAGCACAGGTGTAACACATACTGACTAACGAGGTGACACCAATCAGTGCACCCAAGACACATTTCAGTTGAATGCATTCAGTTGTACAATCAATCAATCAAATGTATTTATAAAGCCCTTCTTACATCAGCTGATATCTCAAAGTGCTGTACAGAAACCCAGCCTAAAACCCCAAACAGCAAGCAATGCAGGCGTAGAAGCACGGTGGCTAGGAAAAACTCTCTAGGAAAAACTCCCTAGAAAGGCCAAAACCAAGGAAGAAACCAGGCTATGAGGGGTGGCCAGTCCTCTTCTGGCTGTGCCGGGTGGAGATTATAACAACATGGCCAAGATGTTCAAATGTTCATAGATGACCAGCAGGGTCAAATAATAATAATCAAAGTGGTTGTCGAGGGTGCAACAGGTCAGCACCTCAGGAGTAAATGTCAGTTGGCTTTTCATAGCCGATCATTCAGAGTATCTCTACAACTTCCATTTCACATAATCATCTACAAAGCTTCACCTTCTACAATATAAACATGGTGTCTACTGGCTACACGTATTTCTAAATAATAATATACAATCATACTTTTTTATCCTTTCTCTTTCTATAGAATCCTAAAACTCACTAGCTTCTAGAACTCTCGTCCCCTTGGAACGAGCCCAAACAAAACTCATCTCCAATACATTTATTGTATATATACACAATACAGTGTGTTCTCTGGTGTAATGTCAGCTGGCAAGATTGACCAAAACTCTTCCCACATTGATCACAGCTATAAGTTTACTCCCCTGTGTGTGTTCTCTGGTGCACTGTCAGATTGCCAGATTGACAAAAATTCTTCCCACATTGATCACAGCTATAAGGTTTCTCTCCTGTGTGTGTTCTCTGGTGCACTGTCAGATTGCCAGATTGACAAAAATTCTTCCCACATTGATCACAGCTATAAGGTTTCTCTCCTGTGTGTGTTCTCTGGTGTAATGTCAGCTGGCTAGATTGACCAAAACTCTTCCCACATTGACCACAGCTATAAGGTTTCTCCCCTGTGTGTATTCTCTGGTGTAAAGTCAGCTGGCTAGATGTAGTAAAACTCTTCCCACATTGATTACAGCTATAAGGTTTCTCTCCTGTGTGTATTCTCCGGTGTAAAGTCAGAGAGCCAGATGTAGTAAAACAATTCCCACACTGATCACAGCTGTAAAGTTTCTCTCCTGTGTGTATTCTCTGGTGTTGAGTCAGATGGCAAGATCGACCAAAACTCTTCCCACATTGATCACAGATATAAGATTTCTCTCCTGTGTGTGTTCTCTGGTGTAGATTCAGAGAGCCAGATGTAGTAAAACTATTCCCACACTGATCACAGCTGTAAAGTTTCTCTCCTGTGTGTATTCTCTGGTGTTGAGTCAGATGGCAAGTTCGACCAAAACTCTTCCCACATTGATCACAGCTGTAAGGTTTCTCTCCTGTGTGTGTTCTCTGGTGCACTGTCAGCTGTCCAGAATGACCAAAACTCTTCCCACATTGACCACACCTATAAGGTTTCTCTCCTGTGTGTATTCTCTGGTGTTGAGTCAGATGGCAAGATTGACCAAAACTCTTCCCACATTGATCACAGCTATAAGGTTTCTCTCCTGTGTGTGTTCTCTGGTGTAGATTCAGAGAGCCAGATGTAGTAAAACTCTTCCCACATTGATCACAGCTGTAAGAATTCTCTCCTGTGTGTGTTCTCTGATGAATTTTAATGCCTGATGAGGTGAATCTCTTCCCACAATCAGAGCAGCAGTGAGTTCTCTTCCCTATGGGTCTTTGCAGGTGTTTAATGAGGTGTTCTGATCTGGAGAGACTCTTCTCTGCCTCTTCAGCACCATGAGGTTGTTGAGGCTCCCCAGAGGATCCACGATAGTCCCGTCTCTCTCCTGTGTGAACAACAAAGTCAGACAGATGATTAAAGGCCCACAACAGCGGTAATCCACTTTCTGTGTTTGCTAAAATTGCAGCACGAGGGCAATTTGATTGCAGAAACTCCTCCCTGCTAATGAGGAAACCGATAGTTATGGATGTACTATATCTGCCTGGAGCAAAAATAGTGAGCAAAGATTTTAGTTTTTCACAATGTATTCTGAATGTAAATGGGGGAAACTCAGGGGAGTAACCTCCATTTCCAGGTTGCTAATGAGTACATTTCACACTACTTTGGATTATAATTGTAAGGCTCGTTTGAATGTCCTGTTTAATATAATGTTTGCTACAGTATTATGAATTATGTGTAATTATTGAAGAACCGTGTTAATGACAGTATCCATTTGGGTGTTGTCAATAAAGTTAAGATTTAATTTTTTATTTGACCTTTATTGTAGGTTGAAAGGGGTGTATCTTGGCTGTAAAAGACCTTTGTACTTTTGTCCACTCAATTGATTCACTTTATATGTGTACGTTGTATTGACCTGCTCCCTTATAAGTGAATAAAGATTTAGTTTAAGAATAACTCTGACTTGTGTGATAAGTTTGTCTCCTCAATTGATATTAAAACCTGTTGGGGATAGGGGGCAGTATTTGCACGGCCGGATAAAAAACGTACCCGATTTAATCTGGTTAATACTCCTGCACAGTAATTAGAATATGTATATAATTAGTAGATTTGGATAGAAAACACTCAAAAGTTTCTAAAACTGTTTGAATGGTGTGGAACAGGAAGTGGAAATCTGATGTGTGGAATCACTTTCAAGCCTTTGCCATTGAAACACACAGGGACTTATTAATCATTTTGCACTTCCTAAGGCTTCCACTAGATGTCAACAGTCTTTACAAAGTGGTTTGAGTCTTCTATGGTAGAAACTGACCCAAAGAGAGGCTTGGGAAGTTGGTCCATTACTACTATGACGCGGGTGCCCATGGGAACCCTTTTGTTCCGAAACGTTTAGTAAGACAATGCAATCGTCCGCCTTGAATATTATTGAAGCTCTGGTTGAAAAAGGCCCTAAAGATTTATGTTATACAACGTTTGACATGTTTGAATGAACGTAAATATATATTTTTTGCACATTCATGACGACATTCATGCGCTTCAGTACATTATGAGTAGCCTTCGGAACGCGCTAACAAGAAGGAACTATTGGGATATAAATGATTAACTTTTTTCGAAAAAAACTACATTTGTTGTGGACCTGGGATTTCTGGAAGTGCCTTCTGATGAAGATAATCAAAGGTAAGGGAATATTTACAATAGTATATTTGATTTTAGATGGCTCCAAGATGGCGCTAACATGTATCGCCTAGCCTATTTTTCTGAGCATACCACGTCATTTATTGCAGTGTGATTTCCCAGTAAAATTATTTTTAAATCTGGCAATGCGGTTGCATTCACAAGATGTTAATCTATAATTCTTTGAATGACAATATTACATTTTAAAAATGTTTTCAAATAGTAATTTTGTAAATTGTAGCTCTCATTCACCGGAAGCATTTGAGGGAAAATATTTTCTGAACGTCACGCGCCGATGTAAAATGCTGTTTTTATATATAAATATGAACTTTATCGAACAAAAAATGCATGTATTGTGTAACATGATGTTCTAGGAGTGTCATCTGATGAAGATTGTCAAAGGTTAGTGCTGCATTTAGCTGTGTTTTGGGTATTTGTGATGCATGCTAGTTGCTTTGAAAATGGCAGTGTGATTTTTTTTGGCAGGGTACTCTCCTAACATAATCTAATGTTTTGCTTTTGTTGTAAAGCCTTTCTGAAATGTGGTTCGATTCAGGAGAGGTGTATCTATAAAATGGTGTAAAATAGTCATATGTTTGAGAAATTGAAGTTATAGCATATATTTGTATTTCGCGCAATGCGATTTCCCTGGCTGTTGACTAGGGTGGGACGCAAGCGTCCCACGTTCCCAGACAGGTTAAAGAAATGAACCACCACATTTGGCGATGGGGATGTGAATCTTCTCTTGGTGACTGACGACCTGGGTAAATTACCTGGCTCCTGATGACCTGGGTAAATGGTGCACGAGGGATCCCTCAAACTTGGGATCTCAGGGAGACAGCACGTCGGAAACGGAGCAAATGGACCCACCTTTGATCTGAGAGGCAGCGAGCTGAGTGGATACCACATCTCAAACCTAGTTTAAAAAAAAGAAAGAGGTGAGCGAAACACGCAAAGTGGAGTTTTTAGAAAAGCCTCGTAGGCTCTGAGTGTGTATTCCTGTGTGGAGGTGTAAACAGGGCCCAGTCAGTAGAATCTGGGTGTCTATTCCTGTGTGGAGGTGTAAACAGGGCCCAGTCAGGAGGCTCTGAGGCTGAGTCAGCTATCTTTGTGAACTGGATGAAAACTAGAATCTGTGTTTACTAGTTAAGACCATTTATGATATAGTATAAGATAATTACAGGTGCACCGTACTGTTTTAAACCTGTAATTATTTTAAACCTGTACCCCATTTTAGAAGTATTGAAAGATGTATATGTATGAGTTGCATTATCCTAGGAACTAACTATGAGATAGAAATGTGAAAATATTCCTGCAGGTTAAAATATTGTTGAAAAACAACTAATTGATTAGGTATGTTTGGGAATAGCATTGTGTGACTGTGATATGAGAGTTGTGTGACTGTGATATGAGAGTTGTGTGACTGTTGTGGTGGCTAATTTCCGCATTACCAAATGAGGAGTTACAAACACACCAGTCCGAGTTAAACTACATCTTTAATACTTAAGATACTTTTGCAAAAGTTCTTGACCTTCAATAATATACTCTCTCGAATGAACCAGGAAGGTGATTACAGAATGGCTACAGGGATCTTTTATAGCAACGATACACCCCCTTCAACGTACATTGACAAACCACAGATACTTAGTAACAGTTCACAAAGGTTAAGTTTTGTATGACAGATATCAATAAAACACATCAGACAGTAACTGCTATGTCAACAGGGTTCATTATATAGACCAGTATCTGGTCCCCGTAGAACTGTCCCTCCCTGTTACGGTATTGAACAAAAACACCATTTCATCCAATGGCATATATCAATTGTCAACTCTAGATACTCCCATCTCAAGAAAACCCCCTCTTGACCCCACTCCTGGACAGGCTCACTGGGGAGTGAGCCTCTAGGCCATATATTATCACAGGATAAGTGCGAGATATAAGAGAGGACATACAAGGGTCCATTTACTGCCATAATCCTCCCCACAATAAAGAAAAGGAGGGAGTGACTTGCTCACAGACATTGTGGAGACAAGTCATTGGTTCCCCATTAATCACGCATCCCTTCACATGGTTTAAGAAATAGGTAAAGACACATTCCCATGACGACAAGTCTGACCTCTCCCCTCTCTGGGCCCCATGTACAATACTACCCCATTGTGGAAACGTTACATGGACAATACTATCCCATTTTGGAAACGTTACATGTACAATACTATCCCATTTAGGAAACGTTACATGTACAATACTATCCCATTTAGGAAACGTTACATGGACAATACTATCCCATTTTAAATGCCAACTTCAATGGGCTAGGGACGTCCCAAGGATGTATCTCTACCTGAAAATACATGATCTAAGTGATTGATAGTTGGTATTCAGCAGTCATAAAGCCTTATTTACTTTAATGAACTACTAAAATAGTGATTTTGTCAGACAGCATAGACAGCAGCTCTACACTTTATTGACTGACTGATCCATTCATCCTTCCATCCCTCCTCAGCCTTCCTCTCCTCTGAAGACCCAGTGAGGATGGAGCTCAGTCAGAGAGCTGTTGAGGGACTGGTTAGGAAGAACACTTCTACAGCCAGAGAGGTGAGAGGTCACACATGGTTTAGATGGTAAATATTTATGTCCCCTTAGCAGTTCATCACGTCAGCTAAAGGGAAAATGTTCCATCATCTATGCTTATTTACATTAGTGCAAATTGTCCACTGATATTTGTGTAATTTCTCACCCCTTTTGGCTGTATGAAAGTTAATTTCCCCTCAGGCACACACATTTGTTCTTTGATATTATGAAGGTCATTTGTGTCAAATGTACTTTTCCCCACTCATTCACCCCATCTCTTTACATTGCTGATGCATATTCAGTGGCCTGACTGCATCCAGACTATGTCAAAGGCCCATCCTGGTAGATCTGAACCTAATGCAGCTTGGAGTGATCAGAAGTCACATTTAGGTGACAGGTGTAACTGAAGCCATAGATGCTCCATATCCATTACTTTGAGTGTTTTATATAATATGACTAAATGTGTTTCTGTGTTGCAGGGACAGTCAAGAAATGGAACAGCAAGGCCACAGAACATGACATAAGCAGAGCTGTGGGAGACCACCTCAAGCCCCTGGTAGAGCCGGGGGTGGTGTTTACCACTCCACCACGCCTTCAGCAGGCTGGAAAAGTGGGATTGATACTGTTTTCATACTAAGATTGACCAGGAGTCTGTTGATTGGTCAGTCATTGGGTTAATTTGTTGAAATCAAATCAAGCTTTATTTATACAGCACATTTCAGACATGGATGCAACACAATGGCTTCACAGGAAAAATAAAAATAAAAAAATGATAAACAGAAATATTTAGTACACAACAAACAGAAGATAAACAACTGAAAGACTAATGAACATTCTAAGGAAATGCCATTGATTAAAATATTAATTGGATGCAATATGTTTGTTTTTTAGGAGGGGCTCTGAAAGACACTATGGGGGTGTCCACTGGAAGTTGACTAGTAACAACAACTGGGACCTAAAAGACACCCACCATGAGACCCACTAAATCTGCCCAAGAAGAGGCAAACAAAAGAAAATCCCACACCAAACTTAAAGACAGGAAACAAACCAAAATGGTGGAGCAACTAAAGGTGTTGACTCTCCACATGTATCAAGACAACTGGAGCACTGGGCCAGACACTCTTAAATAGAACCTGGACCAGCTCAGGTGAAACACCTTCCCACTAACGAGATGGACAAGCCAGCACAGGTGTAACACATACTGTCTAACGAGGTGACACCAATCAGTGCGTCCTACGTGCTAACGAGCTAGACGTGCTGACGGAGCTAGACGTGCTAACGAGCTAGACGTGCTGACGAGCTAGACGTGCTGACGAGCTAGACGTGCTAACGAGCTAGACGTGCTAACGAGCTAGACGTGCTAACGAGCTATACGATGAGCAAGACGACGTGCTGGCGTCCAACCTCAAAACATTAATGGAAAAACCAAAGCCTGTAACACCTTTCCCTTCAAGACAACAAATATATCCTATATTTTTGTTGGACAAGTTTGCTCACCACCAACAGAAAACAACTTCCATTTCACATTATAATCAACTACAATGCTTCACCTTCACCAATATAAATATGGTGTCTACTGAGTGTCAACAATTAAAAACAAGAAAAAAAAACGTATTTCTAAATATAATATTATACAATAGTTTTTCTTTCAATAGAATCCTAAAACTCACTAGCTTCTAGAAGTCTCGTCTTCATAAAACTCACTAGCTTCTAGAACTCTCGTCTTCCTAAAACTCACTAGCTTCTAGAACTCTCGTCTTCCTAAAACTTACTAGCTTCTAGAACTCTCATCCCCTTGGAACGAGCCCACACAAAACTCATCTCCAATACGGAAAAACGTGCAGTCAAAATAAACTGTGATCCATGGCAACGCACTAGCTAAACGCAAAACATAAAACTGTTTGACTGCCCACCTTGAGACAATCAGAAACCAAGTTGTCCTCACCATGAACCCTGAGATTCTAAAAGCAGGGGAACAATGTCAATATAATTGTACCAAAAAAATTGTCAGTTGGTTTCATAAATAATTATCATTACTAAATGTTATATGAATTGTAAATATGAAATATTTGATTGCATAGTCTTATTTTCAACGTCTTTTCAATGACATTTTGCTAGGTGGGATATCCCCAATGTCAAAACACAGTTTTAACATGTCCAAATCTAAACATAAAATGTGCTATATACACAAACATCTGCCACAATAATCATATTACTTGTATTTTTTAAAACAAGAAGCTTATAAATTGCATAAGCACGAAAAACGCTGTTGTTTTGAAAGGTAGCAATAAATCACTGGTATCGATTAGGGGGGAAATCAGGTTGTACATGATGTTGAAACTAAAACAAATAAAAAACACATGGAAATGGGAGATATCTGTTACCTCACTGGTTAGAGGACAACCTGCAGAAGACAGTCAGCTACATTTTGGAGTGATGCATTTAAATTTAGGGGTCACTGAACAAAGGAACACTTATTTGTCATAACTCATCGATATCATGTTGTAATCAATTGTACCGAGAGGAGGGAGATGAGGTTGCACGTCCTGTTGAAACTAACAGCTCAAAAATCACATGGAATCTGGGAATAATGTGTACATCCCTGGTTAGAGGACAATTTGTAGAAAACAGACAGATACCATGTTGGTTACGCACTTGAATCAAAATGTAAGTGTAACACAACTCTCTTTTTGTTAGTCACTTTTTATTAAATCTCATAAATAGTAACTCTTCCATTTCAGAGCCTGGATTTACCCCCCTGAGGCTAATATCCATATCATGTTGAAATCAATAGAACAGGGGCAAACGTTTAGGGTTCTACATTGTGAAACTATTAAAATACTCCAACTACAATGTTAAAACATTCTACATTGTGACATTATATCATTGATATCATGAAATAACTCCATGTATTTTCTGATGTTTGATCAGATGTCTTTTATCGGTGAATCTCTTGTCACACTGATCACAGCTATAAGGTTTCTCTCCTGTGTGTGTTCTCTGGTGTAGAGTCAGAGAGCCAGATTGACCAAAACTCTTCCCACACTGACCACAGCTATAAGGTTTATCTCCTGTGTGTGTTCTCTGGTGTACAGTCAGAGAGCCAGATGTTATAAAACTCTTCCCACATTGATCACAGCTATAAGGTTTCTCTCCTGTGTGTATTCTCTGGTGTAGAGTCAGAGAGCCAGATGCAGCAAAACTCTTCCCACATTGACCACAGCTATAAGGTTTCTCTCCTGTGTGTATTCTCTGGTGTAGAGTCAGAGAGCTAGATGTAGTCAAACTCTTCCCACATTGATCACAGCTATAAGATTTCTCCCCTGTGTGTGTTCTCTGGTGTGATACCAGATAGACAGATCGACCAAAACTCTTCCCACATTGACCACAGCTATAAGGGGTCTCTCCTGTGTGTATTCTCTGGTGTAGAGTCAGAGAGGCAGATGTAGCAAAACTCCTCCCACATTGACCACAGCTATAAGGGGTCTCTCCTGTGTGTATTCTCTGGTGTTGAGTCAGAGGGCCAGATGTTGTAAAACTCTTCCCACATTGATCACAGCTATAAGATTTCTCTCCAGTGTGTGTTCTCTGGTGTAGTGTCAGATGGTAAGATGTAGTAAAACTCTTCCCACATTGATGACAGCTATAAGGTTTCTCTCCTGTGTGTGTTCTCTGGTGCACTGTCAGCTGTCCAGATTGACAAAAACGCTTCCCACATTGATCACAGCAATAAGGTTTCTCTCCTGTGTGTATTCTCTGGTGTAGTGTCAGATGGCCAGATGTAGTAAAACTCTTCCCACATTGATCACAGCTATAAGGTTTCTCTCCTGTGTGTATTCTCTGGTGCACTGTCAGCTTGCCAGATTGACCAAAACTTATCCCTAATTGATCACAGCTATAAGATTTCTCTCCTGTGTGGATTTTCTGATGAATTTTAATGCCTGATGAGGTGAATCTCTTCCCACAGTCAGAGCAGCAGTGAGTTCTCTTCCCTGTGGATCTCTGCAGGTGTTTATTGAGGTGTTCTGATCTGGAGAGACTCTTCTCTGCCTCTTCAGCATCATGAGGTTGTTGAGGCTCCTCAGAGGATCCACGATAGTCACGTCTCTCTCCTGTGTGAACAACAAAGTCAGACAGATGATTAAAGGCCCACAACAGTAGAAATCCACTGTAAAAGGTGATGCCAACAGCGTAGCCATGATGTTGTTGTACAACAATTGACGTCTGTAATGTCATGTTAAAATTGTTGGACAAATGTCTTAAAATGAGCACGAATAGTCATATTTTGTCTTGTTTTCACATTAGTAGTGAAATCGATGATTGTAGGCTAGAAATAAGTTAAAGTTGCTGAAATCCTAAGCAGTGTGCCAGACGACGTTTGGTCTCCAATATAGGCCCCTTTCTGTGTTTAATAAAATTGCGGCACGAGGGCGATGCACATGCAATTTGATTGCAGAAACACCTCCCTGCTAATAAGGAAACCGATAGTTATGGATGTAGTATATCTGGTAATGAGGAAACCACTAGTTATGGATGTAGTATATCTGCGAATGATGAAACCACTAGTTATGGATGTAGTCTATCTGCTAATGAGGAAACCACTAGTTATGGATGTAGTATATCTGCTAACGAGGAAACCACTAGTTATGGATGTAGAATATCTGGTAATGAGGAAACCACTAGTTATGGATGTAGTATATCTGGTAATGAGGAAACCACTAGTTATGGATGTAGTATATCTGGTCATGAGGAAACCACTAGTTATGGATGTAGTATATCTGGTAATGAGGAAACCACTAGTTATGGATGTAGTATATCTGGTAATGAGGAAACCACTAGTTATGGATGTAGTATATCTGCTAATGAGGAAACAACTAGTTATGGATGTAGTATATCTGGTAATGAGGAAACCACAAGTTATGGATGTACTATATCAAAAATGGTGAGCAAAGATTTGAGTTTTTCACAATGTATTCTGAATGTGAATGGTGAGGGAAGTAACCTCCATTTCCAGGTTGCTTATGAGTACATTATGAGTACATTTCACACTACTTTGGATTATAATTGTAAGGCTCGTTTTAATGTTCTTCGCAAATCAACCGCTTTATACTTAAAAAACACTTCAAACAGTAAAATGCTCTTTGGCTAGCTTTTCCATCAGCCTGACAATGAGGGGTTTGTACACTAAGTGTTTGCCAAATTGGCCCATAACTTCACCTAACAATAACATAGACCTACTGTAGTACCCAAACCTCACATATGTCGTGATGTTTGTCATTTGACTGGCATTCAGAAAATAATTTCCTGGATCAGCAAATGATAGTTGAACATGTGACTATTATTCACCTTTATCTAACCAGGCGGCCAGTTGAGAACAAGTTCTCATTTACAAATGCGACCTGGCCAAGATAAAGCAAAGCAGTGCGACACATACAACAACACATAGTTAGAAATACTGGTGTGAGCAAGAAAAGTAAATAAAAACATGGGGATGAGGTAGGCAATTGGATGGGCTATTTACAGATGGGCTGTGTACAGCTGCAGCAATTGGTAAGCTGCTCAGATAGCTGATGCTTAAAGTTAGTGAGGGAGATATAAGTCTCCAACTTCAGCGATTTTGCAATTCGTTCCAGTGATTGGCAGCAGAGAACTGGAAGGAAAGGCGGCCAATGTAGGTGTTGGCTTTGGGGATGACCAGTGAGATATACCACCTGGAGCGCGTGCTGTGTGTGGGTGTTGCTATGGTGACTAGTGAGCTGAGTGAAGGCAGCCTAGCAAAGACTTAGATGACCTGGAGCCAGTGGGTTTGGCGACGAATATGTAGCGAGGGCCAGCCGACGAGAGCATACAGGTCGCAGTGGTGGGTGGTATATGGGGCTTTGGTGACAAAACGGATGGCATTGTGATAGACTGCATCCAGTTTGATGAGTAGAGTGTTGCAGGCTATTTTGAAAATGACATCGCCGAAGTCAAGGATCGGTAGGATAGTCAGTTTTACGAGGGTGTTTGGCAGCGTGAGTGAAGGAGGCTTTGTTGCGAAATAGGAAGCCGATTCTAGATTTAATTTTGGATTGGAAATGCTTAATATTAGTCTGGAAGGAGAGTTTACAGTCTAACCAGACACCTAGGTATTTATAGTTGTCCACATATTCTAAGTCAGAACCGTCCAGAGTAGTGATGCTGGACGGGCGGGTGCAGGCAGCGATCGGTTGAAGAGCATACATTTAGTTATACTAGCGTTTAAGAGCAGTTGGAGGCCACGGATGGAGTGTTGTATGGCATTGAAGCTCGTTTGGAGGTTTGTTAACACAGTGTCCAAAGAAGGGCCAGATGTACACAGGATTGTGTCCTCTGCATAGAAGTGGATCAAGGAATCACCCGCAGCAAGAGCAACATCTTTAGTATTTTCAGAGGTTAGAGTCAGTCCGAGAATTGAACCCTGTGGTAGCTCCACAGAGACTGCCAGAAGTCCGGACAACAGGCCCTCCGATTTGACACACTGAACTCTGTCTGAGAAGTAGTTGGTGAACCAGGCGAGTCAGTCATTTGAGAAACCAAGGCTATTGAGTCTTCCAATAAGAATATGGTGATTGACAGAGTCGAAAGCCTTGGCCAGGTTGATTAAGACGGCTGCACAGTACTGTCTTTTATTGATGGCGGTTATGATACGTTTAGTACCTTGAGCGTGGCTGAGGTGCACCCGTGACCAGCTCGGAAACCAGATTGCACAGCGGAGAAGGTACGGTGGGATTCAAAAAATGGTCAGTGACCTGTTTGTTAACTTGACTTTCGAATACTTTAGAAAAGCAGGGCAGGATGGATATAGGTCTGTTACAGTTTGGGTCTAGAGTGTCACCCCCTTTGAAAAGGGGGATGACCGTGGAAGCGTTCCAATCTTTAGGAATCTTGGATGATACGAAAGAGAGTTTGAACAGACTAGTAAATGGGTTGCCACAATGGCGGCGGATAATTTTAGAAAGAGAGGGTCCAGATTGTCAAGCCCAGCTGATTTGTACGGGTCCAAGTTTTGCAACTCTTTCAGAACATCAGCTATCTGGATTTGGGTGAAGGAGAAGCTGCTTGGGGGGGTGGGGAGCTGTTAGTGCAGTACACTACAGGATATTTTTGTGCTGGTCGAGGGCAGTCAGGTCTGGAGTGAACCAAGGGCTTTATCTGTTCTTAGTTCTACATTTTTTGAAAGGGACATGCTTATTTAAGGTGGTGAGGAAATTATAATTACAGAACAACCAGGCATCCTCTACTGACGGGATGAGGTCAATATCCTTCCAGGAGACCCAGGCCAGGTCGATTAGAAAGGCCTGCTTGCAGAAGTGTTTTAGGGAGCGTTTGACAGTGATGAGGGGTGGTAGTTTGACCGCGGACCCATAATGGATGCAGGCAATGGGGCAGTGATCGCTGAGATCCTGAATGAAAACAGCAGAGGTGTATTTGGAGGGCAAGTTGGTCAGGATAATATTAGTGAGGGTGCCCATGTTTACGGATTTAGGGTTGCACCTGGTGGGTTCCTTGATAATTTGTGTGAGATTGAGGGCATCTAGCTTGGATTGTAGGACGGCCGGGATGTTAAGCATATCCCAGTTTAGGTCACCTAACAGAATGAACTCTGAAGATAGATGGGGGGCAATCAATTCATATATGGGGTCCAGGGCACAGCTGGGAGCTGAGGGGGGGGGGGGGGGGGGGGGGGGGGGGGGGGGGGGGGGAGGGGGGGTCTGTAACAGGCGGCAATAGTGAGAGACTTATTTCTGGAGAGATACATTTTTTTTAAATTAGAAGCTCGAACTGTTTGGGCTTAGACCTGGATAGAACTTTGCAGGCCATCTCTGCTGTAGATTGCGACTCTTCCCCCTTTGGCAGTTCTATCTTGACGGAAAATGTTGTAGTTGGGGATGGAAATTTCAGAATTTTTGGTGGCCTACCAAAGCCAGGATTCAGACACGGCAAAGACATCAAGGTTGGCGGAGTGTGCTAAAGCAGTGAGTAAAACAAACTTAGGGAGGAGGCTTCTGATGTTAACATGCATGAAACCAAGGCTTTTACGGTTACAGAAGTCAACAAATGAGAGCGCCTGGGGACACAGGGCCTGGGTTAACCTCTACATCACCCGAGGAACAGAGGAGTAGGATGAGGGTACGGCTAAAGGCTATCAGAACTGGTCATCTAGTGCGTTGTGAACAGAGAATAAAAGGAGCAGATTTCTGGGGGTGGTAGGATAGATTCAAGGGATAACGTACAGACAAGGGTATGGTAGGGTGCGGGTACAGTGGAGGTAAACCTAGGCATTGAGTGATGATAAGAGAGGTTGCATCTCTGTAGGCACTAGTTATGCTAGGTGAGGTCACCGCATGTGTGGGAGGTGGGACAAAAGAGTTCTCTGAGGCATGTTGAGTGGGACTAGGGGCTCCACAGTAAACTAAAACAATGATAACTACCCTAAACAACAGTATAAAAGGCATATTGCCATTAGAGAGACATAAAGGGAGGCATAAAGCAATCACAGGTGTTGATTGGGAGAGCTAGCTAAGACAATAACAGGTAAGACAACAACAGTTCATCAGCTAAGACAACAACAACTGGTAAAATGGCGATGTATGGGCAGAGAGGGTCAGTTAAATACACACAGGGCCTGAATTCGAGGCTGGGGCCGACAGATAACCAAAACAAACAAAATGGAGTACCGTGATTAATGAACAGTCCAGCAGGCATCAGCTATGTAGCCAAGTGATCATAGGGTTCAGTGAACAGCAATATATGGAACAGGAGGGAAACTAGGTACAACATACTATCAAATCCACGCCTCGCTGGAAGCCCCGCCTTCCACAGGTGATGAGAGTGAGGCTTGGATTTATTCCTTAAATGTAATACCGCTCTTCACCGACCCAGGAAGGTGTTGTGCCTCGTTTCCCTCCTTCAGGGAACAGTAATTATAGTCATAAAGTTACACTCCCTTTCAGTCGGTCAACTTCGGTACAACATACTATGGGAAAATACAATCCTTCCCCAACTGACCCAAACAGATACTAAATGAAACGGCCCCTGGCAGACCACCCAGACCTGACCCCGCAAGATTGTTGTCAATTTATTAATTGTCTTTTGTTTGAAACACTCCTGTCAATGTTGAGTAAGGACGCACACCTTATTACCCATACAGAAGTAGGACTAGTCTACCTGGTTACACATATAGAAGTAGGACTAGTCTACCTGGTTACACATATAGAAGTAGGACTAGTCTACCTGGTTACACATATAGAAGTAGGACTAGTCTACCTGGTTACACATATAGAAGTAGGACTAGTCTACCTGGTTACACATATAGAAGTAGGACTAGTCTACCTGGTTACACATATAGAAGTAGGACTAGTCTACCTGGTTACACATATAGAAGTAGGACTAGTCTACCTGGTTACACATATAGAAGTAGGACTAGTCTACCTGGTTACCCATATAGAAGTAGGACTAGTCTACCTGGTTACACATATAGAAGTAGGACTAGTCTACCTGGTTACACATATAGAAGTAGGACTAGTCTTCCTGGTTACACATATAGAAGTAGGACTAGTCTACCTGGCCTGTGTGCAAATGTTGGTCTATAAAATGTTCCCATTTGGGGATGTCTGATAGTATTTCTGATGCATCACCACTAATGAGTTGGAGCTTCTCAAAGTAATTTTTTCTTCACCTCAAACAGCAAGTAAACAAAGTCTAATCAAAATCAATTGCAAATGACAATAGTTCCACAAAGTATTTAAAAAATATATTTCCAGCTCTCACCCTTTCGATAACCACTCAGCATAAAAGGGAAAAAGGTAATTCTCTGATCCAGTGGAAATATCATAAAATACCTGATTACTTCTTATCCTTTGCACAAATAGCCGACAGCTGTGTCTGTCCAGAACTCACTGGCCGGGAAACTCTGAGGGCCCAGAATATTTTATACAATGTTGCAAGCTTGCTATCACAAGTTTAGGAGGACCCAGTTGATAGTTGATATGTTTTAAGTTCGTTGCAGACAGGCCATGTGCAGCAAATGTGATTTATAGGATATTTTCTACCTGCAGGCTGCAATGTTTTTATTTGTTGGCTTTATGGAGGCTATTTTTACATAGTTGGCAATGGCAGTAAAAATTCCTTTTAGATTTGTATAATTTTCTTTTAGATTTAGATAGAATGTAGATTAATCACAGACAATGATTTTAAAATCTTACATGAAAATGTGCATATGAAAATCCTAACTGGCACCAGTAGAAATGGTCAGATAAATTGCCACTCGAAATGGAAAAGGTTCGAGTCATCCCTCGAGTCATTTGTGTGTCTTAATTATTTGGTCAAACAGCGCGCTTAAAGCATCAGACCAGTTCAGTACATATAGTTGATTTTATTAAAACACATGGGTTGTGTCTATATATGGAAAAATATACATAACATTTCAACCAATCGATTGGTAGAAAGAACAGACGACTCTTGGTTGACCAAGATTTATTTTAGGTGGGGACAGCACTAGAACATGATTTTGGGGCCTCTGAGTGGTGCAGCGGTCTAAAACACTGTATCTCAGGGCTTGAGGCGTCACTACAGACACCCTGGTTCGAGTCCAGGCTTTGTCACAACTGGCCGTGATTGGGAGTTACAGTGAGGGAAAAAAGTATTTGATCCCCTGCTGATTTTGTACATTTGCCCACTGACAAAGAAATTATCAGTCTATAATTTTAATGGTAGGTTTATTTGAACAGTGAGAGACAGAATAACAACAAAAAAATCCAGAAAAACACATGTCAAAAATGTTATAAATTGACTTGCATTCACTGTTTGGGGCATCGCGACTGGTTACCTATTTTGATGTGATATGAAAGTATTATTTGAAATAATTTTGATGTGATATGAAAGTATTATTTGAAATAATTTTGATGTGATATTTAAGTATTGTGTGAAATTATTCTGAATTGATATGAAAGTACAGCGATTTATGTTTCTAGAAATGTATCGCAATTGAGAATCGATTCACATTTAGATGGAATATTTGACTATTTTAGCTGCCAGAGCCAGTCTACCTCTGAAAATAACATACAGTCCTTGGACCTTGAGGAGTAACGGGGGCAGCAATCAGCAGTAGAAACAATAACAAAGCGTACTCCCTGCCCGTTTCAGTAAAAAGCTGAGGGATGGGGCTGGAGAAATGCAACCATCCATGATATCAACATTCTAGTTTTAACCATGTTTTGAGGATATACAGTGTTTATATTTACTGACAAACATTGGAGTAAAAAAAGCTTATATTTGGGTTCTGATGGGGTACGACAGTTGAACTAAGCTCATGAGGCATTTATAAGTGATTTATTCAAGAAACAGATGGGTACATATCATTAATGTATAAGTCCCAAAATGGATGTAACAACTGCTGATTGCCTCTTTAAGAGAACATATTGGGCTAATCTAATAGGAGATATTGAGGACTACAGTATTTCAGGCATTGTCATTGGATGCATTTGATCAATTGTTAACGTTTTGTTGATGGTCCACTCTTGATGTTCTACACGTTACAGTGTAGCTTCAGCCATTCCTACAGAACAACATTAAAGTGTAGAACCCCTTTACTGCATATTGGTTCAACGACTGCAGAGACGGTACTTACTGGTGTTAAACAGATCTCCAACCTCCTCTTCTTCCTCCAATGTGACAGTCATCTCCCCCTCCTCCTCTTTCACTCCATAAACTGCTTCCTCCTCTTCTTTCACAGTAACATCCTCCTCCTCTTTCACTCTGAACGCGTCTTCCTCTTCTTTCACTGTAACGTCTTTCTCTTCTTCTTTCACGGTAACAGCTTCACCCTCTACTTGTTTTTGTATTGTAACATCTTTCTCTTCCTCCTCCTCTTTAACAGGAGGAGAGTAGCTTAGTGAACTCATGGTCGGAGATGTTAGCTAGCTAGCATTATCGACTAGCCTAGTTCTAAGCTAACTTAGCAAACCAGCTAGCTGACAAACAACGTAAATATATAATTAAATGGGCCAACAAGTACATACAACAGAAGTGTGTTTAATACACAGCGACTAATATACACCAAACCAGTGTAAAGAGCGTGAATGTTGTAGCTATGTTTGCTAGAAAGCTACCGAGGTGTCTGACTAGCTGTTGTTGTTGAAGGAGCGTTCCGTCCACTAGATTATACGTCACACTGGCAGCATCGCCTGAACCTAAAAGACGCACATCGCCATCTGCTGACTGGAGGGCAACGCAGTGGAGGAACCAAACGTTTATTTTTTTACTTATTTCATAAAAGTTTAATGTTATATTAAGTCGTTCAAAGAGAAGCATGTGTTGATTGATTCGTTTTCAATGAGTGAGAAATTAAAACAAACGTTACACCCACTACATATTTGCATTGAACCATACTTCTGACATGGATCATTTTTACCCCATAGCATATCTTGTATCATAGCCAAAATGTAGTTTATTCAATTCTTCATGACTTTGTCAATCAACTTGTTCTTAATAAATCTATATCATGGTTTAGTGTTTCTGTATCAATATGGACTTTTAACAAATTCAAATCCTTTGGAGTCATTTTGACCCCAGCCAAAAGCACCTTTGATAAATAGGACGTTTATTTCAAATAAAAATCGAATCACATTTTATCATACACATGTTTAGCAGATATTATTGCGGGTGTAGCAAAATGCTTGTGTTTCTAGCTCCGACAGTGCAGTAATATCTAACAAGTAAAATCTAACAATTTCACAACATATACCCAATACACACAAATCTAAGTATTTGAATCTAGGTTTCTCTGTAGACATGATCCATCCCACCAGAGGGTGGAGGGGCTCCTGTATCAGTGGTTTTGACCAGATAGACACCTGCAGACACACAGTATAGTGCCTCCCATGTACTCTCCTAAGATTGGACTTTTCTATATCACGTATCACATGACAGTGTATAAACTTTGATTTGATCATGTACAAAACTGCAGTAGAAAAGTAAAGTATTCAGACCCCTTCACATTTTCCACATTTTGTTACGTTACAGCCTTATTCTAAAATGTACTTTTTTCCCCCCTCATCAATCTACACACAATACCACATAATGACATCACAATACCCCATAATGACATCACAATGCCCCATAATGACATCACAATACCACATAATGACAAAGTGAAAACAGGTTTTTAGAGATTTTTGCAAATGTATTTACTTAGGTATTCAGACCTTTTGCTATGAGACTCGAAATTGAGCTCAGATGCATCCTGATTCCATTGATTATCCTTGAGATGTTTCTACAACTTGATTGGAGTCCACTTGTGGTAAATGCAATTGATTGGACATGATTTGAAAGGCAGACATCTGTATATGTAAGGTCCCACAGTTGACAGTGCATGTCAGAGCAAAAACCAAGCCATGAGGTCCAAAGGAATTGTCCATAGAGCTCTGAGACAGGATTGTGTCGAGGCACAGATCTGGGGAAGGGTTCCAAAAAATGTCTGCAGCATTGAAGGTCCCCAAGAACAAAGAGGCCTCCATCATTCTTAAATGGAAGAAGTTTGGAACCACCAAGACTCTTCCTAGAGCCGG
Source organism: Salmo trutta (assembly GCF_901001165.1). NCBI lineage: Eukaryota > Metazoa > Chordata > Actinopteri > Salmoniformes > Salmonidae > Salmo > Salmo trutta. Next base: position 1,785,617 of record NW_021822911.1, on the reverse strand, counting down.
CCGCCCGGCCAAACTGAGAAATGGGGGGAGAAGGGCCTTGGTCAGGGAGGTGAACAAGAACCCGATGTTCACTCTGACAGAGCTCCAGAGTTCCTCTGTGGAGATGGGAGAACCTTCTAGAAGGACAACCATCTCTGCAGCACTCCACCAATCAGGCCTTAATGCAGCAATGATTAAATTGTCAAAATGTATTTCAATGGACAATTCAGTGAACTGTTCTGTGAAAGGTGTTGGCTAGAGATGACATGCAGGAGCTTGCAGGGATTTGTAGTCTTGCATGTCGTCTACTTTGATGTTAATTAGCATTTTAGAATCCAAGAGTAAAGAGACACAAAAATATTGATTCAAGTATTTGTATTTATTATGGATCCCCATTAGTTCCTGCCAAGGCAGCAGCTACTCTTCCTGGAGTTTATTATGGATCCCCATTAGTTCCTGTCAAGGCAGCAGCTACTCTTCCTGGGGTTTATTATGGATCCCCATTATTTCCTGTCAAGGCAGCAGCTACTCTTCCTGGGGTTTATTATGGATCCCCATTATTTCCTGTCAAGGCAGCAGCTACTCTTCCTGGGGTTTATTATGGATCCCCATTAGTTCCTGCCAAGGCAGCAGCTACTCTTCCTGGGGTTTATTATGGATCCCCATTATTTCCTGTCAAGGCAGCAGCTACTCTTCCTGGGGTTTATTATGGATCCCCATTATTTCCTGTCAAGGCAGCAGCTACTCTTCCTAGGGTTTATTATGGATCCCCATTAGTTCCTGTCAAGTAAGAAGTAAGGTCAGGGAGCGTGCCAGCCTGCCTGAACCACCCCTTTCAAGCAAAAGGTATAAATGATGGGTTATGAATTAACAGGTATAAATGATGGGTTATAAATTAACAGGTATAAATGATGGGTTATAAATGATGGGTTATGAATTAACAGGTATAAATAATGGGTTATGAATTAACAGGTATAAATGATGGGATATGAATTAACAGGTATAAATGATGGGTTATGAATTAACAGGTATAAATGATGGGTTATGAATTAACAGGTATAAATGATGGGTTATGAATTAACAGGTATAAATGATGGGTTATGAATTAACAGGTATAAATGATGGGTTATGAATTAACAGGTATAAATGATGGGTTATAAATTAACAGGTATAAATGATGGGTTATGAATTAACACATCCCCTCCAGGCATTTCAATACATTCAGGACTTCTTATAGTGAGCATAACATGACAATACATAACATCTAAGTAGCTGATTATGATTATGGACTAACAGTTTGAAGGACACAACTCATGTTATTCTGGTTAAACAGTGGGAGACTAGTTGATTAAGGAATGGGGATATTTTTACAATTAAGAAATAATATGTCATGTTTTACTCGTACCTCAGCCAGCATTGTGAATGGTTAGGAAATAATATGTCATGTTTTACTCGTACCTCAGCCGGCATTGTGAATGGTTAGGAAATAATATGTCATGTTTTACTAGTACCTCAGCCAGCATTGTGAATGGTTAGGAAATAATATGTCATGTTTTACTCGTACCTCAGCCAGCATTGTGAATGGTTAGGAAATAATATGTCATGTTTTACTCGTACCTCAGCCAGCATTGTGAATGGTTAGGAAATAATATGTCATGTTTTACTCGTACCTCAGCCAGCATTGTGAATGGTGTCTGATGCAGTGACATACTAGACCATGGCAGTAAATCTAATACTTAGGTGTTTTTAGTCAGGCATGAAAGGTCTGGGGTGGTTCTGTGGTTATAAGTTACTGACCTTGTAATAAATTTCTGGCCATGCTGGCAGGGTCTGAATCAAACCCAATGTCCACCTGGTAAACTGACAGGGTCTGAATCAAACCCAATGTCCACCTGGTACACTGACAGGGTCTGAATCAAACCCAATGTCCAGCTGATACACTGACAGGGTCTGAATCAAACCCAATGTCCACCTGGTACACTGACAGGGTCTGAATCAAACCCAATGTCCACCTGGTACACTGACAGGGTCTGAATCAAACCCAATGTCCACCTGGTACACTGGCAGGGTCTGAATCAAACCCAATGTCCACCTGGTACACTGACAGGGTCTGAATCAACCCAATGTCCACCTGGCACACTGGCAGGGTCTGAATCAAACCGAATGTCCACCTGGCACACTGGCAGGGTCTGAATCAAACCGAATGTCCACCTGGCACACTGGCAGGGCCATTTACAACATTAACAATGTCTACACTGTATTACTGATCAATTTGATGTTATTTTAATGGACAAAAAATGTGATTTTCTTTCAAAAACAAGGACATTTCTAAGTGACCCCAAACTTTTGTACAGTAGTGTACATCTACATGATGTATTGTTACACCATGTAGGAGCAGTATAGACCTAGTCTGTTCATTATATACATCTACATGATGTATTGTTACACCATGTAGGAGCAGTATAGACCTAGTCTGTTCATTATATACATCTACATGATGTATTGTTACACCATGTAGGAGCAGTATAGACCTAGTCTGTTCATTATATACATCTACATGATGTATTGTTACACCATGTAGGAGCAGTATAGACCTACAGTAGCTGGCTACTTATTTATATGTTGTTTGACTGAATGAAACTGCCTTAAATGTGCTGTAGTAAACATGTTTTATTCTCACTAATCAACCAACACATTCCTGTCTTTGTATGTCTCAATTGTATTATTTAATTAAATCCATGTAAGATAATCTTTGTCTGTACATAAAATGTGATCCTCAACTGCGTTTCCCTCCAGTCAGCAGACGGCGATGTGCGTCTTTCAGGCGATGCTGCAGCGTGACGTATAATCTAGTGGACGGTTCTTCATAAACAGCTCGTCAACCACCTCGGTAGCTTGCTAGCCAACATAGCCGAAACATTCAAGCTATTTATACGCTTTCGGTCTATATTAGCTACTGTGTTTTAGACACACTTCTGTCGTATCTACTTGTTAACCTATTTAATTTAATATTACGTTATTTTTTATTAGTCAGCTATAGTAGCTGGCTGGTTAAGTTAGCATTAGCCTATTCGCTAATGATAGCTAGCTAGCTAGCTAACATCCCCGAACATGAGCTCCCTAAACTACTCCCCTCCTGTTAAAGAAGAGGAGGTCTGCTGGACGGAGGAAGAAGCTCTGGGGCTGAACATTGTCGTGAAAGAGGAGAAGGAAGAGGCGGATGTTACTGTGAAAACAGAAGTAGAGGGTGAGGCTGTTACAGTGAAAGAAGAAGAGAAAGACGCGTTCAGAGTGAAAGAGGATGAGGAAACGGAAGGTCAGATTAACACCAGTAAATACTAATATTTAATAACGGGGCACAAACCCTGCAGTTGTTGAACTGATGTACATAAACGTGGTTTTAAAGCAGCAATGGTTTTTGTTTTGCATACATTTTTAAATAAAATCAGAGTCTGGTGTAATTCCGTTACTGTTGCAATTGCCCAGCTCCTAACTATACTCAACAAAAAATATAAACGATACAATTTCAAATATTTTATTGAGTTACAGTTCATAGAAGTCAATTGAAATAAATTCATTAGGCCCTAATCTATGGATTTCACGACTGGGCAGGTGCGCTGCCATATGCCCACCCACTGGGGCACAAGACCCAGCCAAACCGAATGAGTTTTCCACACAAAAGGGCTTTATTACAGACAGAAATACGCCTCCGCACCCCCCTCCCTCAGACGATCCCGCATGAAACATGGGACCAACACTTTACATATTGCGTTTATATTTTTGTTCAGTATATAAACTGACGAACACATGTCAGCGTAGAGCCCTGAACTATAATAATAAGGCAGCAGTTTATCTGGCAGGACAGTGTGGTGTGTAGTGATCAGCAGTTTATCTGGCAGGACAGTGTGGTGTGTAGTGATCAGCAGTTTATCTGGCAGGACAGTGTGGTGTGTAGTGATCAGCAGTTTATCTGGCAGGACAGTGTGGTGTGTAGTGATCAGCAGTTTATCTGGCAGGACAGTGTGGTGTGTAGTGATCAGCAGTTTATCTGGCAGGACAGTGTGGTGTGTAGTGATCAGCAGTTTATCTGGCAGGACAGTGTGGTGTGCAGTGATCAGCAGTTTATCTGGCAGGACAGTGTGGTGTGTAGTGATCAGCAGTTTATCTGGCAGGACAGTGTGGTGTGTAGTGATCAGCAGTTTATCTGGCAGGACAGTGTGGTGTGTAGTGATCAGCAGTTTATCTGTCAGGACAGTGTGGTGTGTAGTGATCAGCAGTTTATCTGGCAGGACAGTGTGGTGTGTAGTGATCAGCAGTTTATCTGGCAGGACAGTGTGGTGTGTAGTGATCAGCAGTTTATCTGGCAGGACAGTGTGGTGTGTAGTGATCAGCAGTTTATCTGGCAGGACAGTGTGGTGTGTAGTGATCAGCAGTTTATCTGGCAGGACAGTGTGGTGTGATGTGTTGTGTTATGGAGGCACTTTGTTGATTCTTGATGTTCAGTTGTACAACTGTTCATCATTACTATTGTATCTAAATGAATTATTTTAACACATTGGTTAAAAGTCTCTTGTCACAAAAATGTAATTACATGGAGCAATATACCACATTACTTCTTACTTACATTTCTTGTTTTACAAACATTGCCAAGCTGCGCATTTGTTTTCTTGTTGTTGTGATTTTTGGTGTAATCATTCATGGCAAAGAAAATATTTGAGCTGGTAAAAAATCTGTGGCCTGTATTTTCTATAATCTGCCTGCTACAGTGGCTGGTATATTCTTTAATCTGCCTGCTACAGTGGCTGGTGGACCAAAATCAAAGTAAAACAAGACTTAGAAGACATTTGTCAAAGTTTGTAAAAACATTTAAACATTCACTACATTGACTGTCTGACTTTGAGGTTCATACAGGAGAGAGATGTGACCATCGTGGATCCTCTGGGGAGCCTCAACAACATCGTGAAGCTGACGAGGCAGAGAAGAGTCTCTCCACATCAGGACACCTCAAGAAACACCATCAGAGACCCACAGGAAAGAAACCTCACTGCTGCTCTGACTGTGGGAAACGTTTTAAATCTTCATCAGAATTGAAAAAACACCAGCGAGTACACACAGGAGAGAAACCTTATAGCTGTAATCAATGTGGGAAGAGTTTTACTCAGTCAAGCCACCTGGTATCACACCAGAGAACACACACAGGAGAGAAGCCTTATAGCTGTGATCAGTGTGGCAAGAGTTTTACTCAGTCAAGTAGCCTGGTATCACACCAGAGAACACATACAGGAGAGCAGCCATATAGCTGTGATCAGTGTGGCAAGGGTTTTACTCTGTCAACCAACCTGGTATCACACCAGAGAACACACACAGGAGAGCAGCCATATAGCTGTGATGTATGTGTGGATAGTTTTACTACATCAAGCCAGCTGGTAGTACACCAGCGAGTACACACAGGAGAGAAACCTTATAGCTGTAATCAGTGTGGGAAGAGTTTTACTCAGTCAAACAGCCTGAAATCACACCAGAGAACCCACACAGGAGAGAAACCTTATAGCTGTGATCAATGTGACAAGAGATACTCTCATTCAAGTGGTCTGATTAAACATCATAAAATACATGCAGGAGATCCACAGAGTGTAGAATGACCTCCAACACCAGACCTGGGTAGTAGATCACAGAGTGTGGCATGATCTCTAACACCAGACCTGGGTAATAGAACACAGAGTGTAGAATGACCTCCAACACCAGACCTGGGTAGTAGAACACAGTGTGTAGAATGATCTCCAACACCAGACCTGGGTAGTAGAACACAGAGTGTGGAATAACCTCCAACACCAGACCTGGGTAGTAGAACACAGAGTGTGGAATGACCTCCAACACTAGACCTATAGTTGAAGTCGGAAGTTTACATACACTTAGGTTGGAGTCATTAAAACTCGTTTTTCAACCACTCCATGAATTTCTTTTTAAGAAATTATATTTTTGGCAAGTCGGTTAGGACATCTACTTTGTGCATGATACAGGTAATTCTTCCAACAATTGTTTACGGGCAGATTATTTCACTTATAATTCACTGTATCACAATTCCACTGTGTCAGAAGTTTACATACACTAAGTTGATTGTGCCTTTAAACAGCTTGGAAAATTCCAGAAAATTATGTAATGTCTTTAGAAGCTTCTGATAGGCTAATTGACATCATTTGAGTCAATTGGAGGTGTACCTGTGGCTGTATTTCAAGGCCTACCTTCAAACTCAGTGCCTCTTTGCTTGACATAATGGGAAAATCAAAAGAAATCAGCCAAGACCTCAGAAAAAAGATTGTAGACCTCCACAAGTCTGGTTCATCCTTGGGAGCAATTTCCTAATGCCTGAATGTACCACATTAATCTGTACAAAGAATAGTACGGAAGTATAAACACCATGGGACCACGCAGCCGTCATACCGTTCAGGAGGAGACACGTTCTGTCTCCTAGAGATGAACGTACTTTGGTGCGAAAAGTGCAAATCAATCCCAGAACAACAGCAAAGGACCTTGTGAAGATGCTGGAGGAAACGGGTACAAAAGTATCTATATCCACAGTAAAACGAGTTCTATATCGACAGAACCTGAAAGGCCGCTCAGCAAGGAAGAAGCCACTGCTCCAAAACCTCCATGAAAAAGCCAGACTACGGTTTGCAACTGCACATGGGGACAAAGATCGTACTTTTTGGAGAAATGTCCTCTGGTCTGATGAAACAAAAATATAACTTTTTGGCCATAATGACCATTGTTATGTTTGGAGGAAAAGGGGGAGGCTTGCAAGCCAAAGAACACCATCCCAAACGTGAAGCATGTGGTGGCAGCATCAAGTTTGTGTGCGTGCTTTGCTGCCGGAGGGACTGGTGCACTTCACAAAATAGATGGCATCACGTGGAAGGGAAATTCTGTGGATATATTGAAGCAACATCTCAAGACATCAGTCAGGAAGTTAAAGCTTGGTCACAAATGGGTCTTCCAAATGGACAATGACCCCAAGCATATTTCCAAAGTTGTGGCAAAATCACTTAAGGACAACAAAGTCAGGGTATTGGAGTGGCCATCACAAAGCCCTGACCTCAATCCCATGGAAGATTTGTGGGCAGAACTGAAAAAGTGTGTGTGAGCAAGGAGGCCTACAAACCTGACTCAGTTACACCAGCTCTGTCAGAAGGAATGGGTCAAAATTCACCTAAATTATTGTGGGAAGCTTGTGGAAGGCTACCCGAAACGTCTGACCCAAGTTAAACAATTAAAAGACAATGCTACCAAATACTAAGTGAGTGTATGTAAACTTCTGACCCACTGGGAATGTAATGAAAAAAATAAAAGCTGAAATATATCATTTTCTCCACTATTATTCTGAAATTTCACGTTCTTAAAATAAAGTGGTGATCCTAACTGACCTAAGACAGGGAATTTTTACGAGGATTAAATGTCAGGAATTGTGAAAAACTGAGTTGAACTGTATTTGGCTGAGGTGTATGTAAACTTCTGACTTTATATGTATATATGTATACTGATTATACATTTGTTACTGCATCATTACATTAGCCATTTAACCCCCAATATGAAACTCAACTAGTCGAGTTGTGTCCTTCAAACTGTTAGACTGTTAGTCCATAATCAACTAGTCCATAATCACTATTTAACCAGAATAACATGAGTTGTGTCCTGCAAACTGTTAGACTGTTAGTCCATAAGCATATTCAGCTACTTAGATGTCATGTATTGTCATGTTATGCTCACTATAAGAAATCCTGAATGTATTGAAATGCCTGGGGATGTGTTAATTCATAACCCGTCATTTATACCTGTTAATTCATAACCCATCATTTATACCTGTTAAGTCATAACCCATCATTTATAAATGTTAATTCATAAACCCCAGGAAGAGTAGCTGCTGTCTTGGCAGGAACTAATGGGGATCCATAATAAACCCCAGGAAGAGTAGCTGCTGCCTTGACAGGAACTAATGGGGATCCTTAATAAACCCCAGGAAGAGTAGCTGCTGCCTTGGCAGGAACACAGTCATGTGATACCTGGTATAGAAAAGTCCAATCTTAGGAGACTACATGGGAGGCACTAAATCTGCAGGTGTCTATCTGGTCAAAACCACTGATACAGGAGCCCCTCCACCCTCTGGGGGGATGGATCATGTCTACAGAGAAACCTAGATTCAAATACTTAAATTTGTGTGTATTGGATATATGTTGTGAAATTGTTAGATATTACTTGTTAGATATTACTGCACTGTCGGAGCTAAAAACACAAGCATTTCACTACACTCGCAATAATATCTGCTAAACATGTGTACGTGACCAATAAAATGTGATTTGATTTTGATTTGAAATAAATGTCCAATTTATCAAAGGTGCTTTTGGCTGGGGTCAAAATGACTAAAGGATTTGAATTTGTTGAAAGTCCATTTTGATACAGAAACACTAAACCATGATTTAGATTTAATAAGAACGAGTTGATTGACAAAGTCATGAAAAAGTGGAAGAATTGAATAAGCCACATTTTGGCTATGATAAAAGATATGCCTCTGGGGTCAAAATGATCCATGTCAGAAGTATGGTTCAATGCAAATGTGTAGTGGGTGTAAAGTTTGTTTTAAATTCTAACTCATTAAACACGAATCAATTAACACATGCTTCTCTTTGAACGACTTAATATGATATTAAACTTTTATGAAATAAATGAAAAATAAACGTTTGGTTCCTCAACTGCGTTGCCCTCCAGTCAGCAGATGGCGATGTGCGTCTTTTAGGTTCAGGCGATGCTGCCAGTGTGACGTATAATCTAGTGGACGGGACGCTCCTTCAACAACAACAGCTAGTCAGACACCTCGGTAGCTTTCTAGCAAACATAGCTACAACATTCACGCTCTTTACACTGTTTTGGTGTATATTAGTCGCTGTGTATTAAACACACTTCTGTCGTATGTACTTGTTGGCCCATTTAATTATATATATTTACGTTGTTTATCAGCTAACTGGTTTGCTAAGTTAGCTTAGAACTAGGCTAGTCGCTAATGCTAGCTAGCTAACATCTCCGACCATGAGTTCACTAAGCTACTCTCCTCCTGCTAAAGAAGAGGAGGTCTGCTGGACGGAGAAAGAAGCTCTTGTGAAAGAGGAGGAGGAAGAGGAGGCTGTTTCAATACAAAAAGAAGTAGAGGGTGAGGTTGTTGCCGTGAAAGAAGAGAAAGACGTTTCAGTTAAAGAAGAGGAAGACTCGTTAAGAGTGAAAGAGGAAGATGATGTTACAGTAAAAGAAGAGGATGCAGTTTTTGGAGTGAAAGAGGAGGAGGGGGAGATGACTGTCACATCGAAAAAAGAGGTGGAAGAAGAGGAGGAAACGGGACATCTGGGCCCGGTTTCCCAAACGCATCTTAAGGCGTCCAATGGTTCTAACGATGAACTCAGCCATAAGATGGTTTTGAGAAACCGTTCCCTGATTAACACTAGTAAGTACTGTCTTAAAAACAGAGGCACAAACTCTGCAGTTGTTGAACTGATGTTTGGTGTTAAAGGGGAAATCTGCAATTGCTACATCCATTTTTAGACTTTTAAATTATTTATTTATAGCCATTGATTCTTGAAGAATATAACACATGCCTCATGAGCTTAGTTCAACTGTAGTACCCCATCAGAACCCCAAATAAGCTTTTTTTACTCTGTTTAGAGACAATGTAAATCAACACTGTATAGCCTCAACATGGTTAAAACTATAATGTTGATATCATGGATGGTCAGTCCTTGCATCCATAGGTCTGTCTATGAATTTTAAAAGTAGTTACATTTCTCCAACCCCATAATCATCTTATTACCAAAACAGTGGTGGAATTACAGATTTGTTATTGTTTGAACTGCAGATTGGTTGATTGATTGTTGTGTGGCTTTTTTAAAGTGGCAACCTAGAATTTAAACAGCAACAAAATGGCTTCCCTGAGACTTGGTTTGGTAAACAGCTGAGGGATGGGGGCTGGAGAATTGTAACCACTCTCACATTCATAGGGACCTCGTCAAGAAGTTCAGACATCTTGGCGTAACAGTTATAAGGTGTTGGCATGACAGTCACTGGACCCAGGTTTGAGTTCAGCTCAGGGCAACCCCCTGAATTCACTACACTATGAATACAAGGACTGGCCATCCATGATGTCATAATGATAGTTTAACCAGGTTTCTAGGCTATATAGTATATTCTAGAATTCATCCATGATGTCATAATGATAGTTTAACCAGGTTTCTAGGCTATATAGTATATTCTAGAATTCATCCATGATGTCATAATGATAGTTTAACCAGGTTTCTAGGATATATAGTATATTCTAGAATTCATCCATGATGTCATAATGATAGTTTAACCAGGTTTCTAGGATATATAGTATATTCTAGAATTCATCCATGATGTCATAATGATAGTTTAACCAGGTTTCTAGGATATATAGTATATTCTAGAATTCATCCATGATGTCATAATGATAGTTTAACCAGGTTTCTAGGATATATAGTATATTCTAGAATTCATCCATGATGTCATAATGATTGTTTAACCAGGTTTCTAGGATATATAATATATTCTAGAACTGCCGGTGTAGATTTCCTGTGGAGGCACATTGTTAGAGCTGTTGATAAGTCATTGTATAATATTCAGCCAATTTTTTTTTCATGCCATTACATCAATATGGCCCAACCAGAAGAGAATAAGCTCTTCCTGAACCACCACTTCCTGCTGGCCTTCATACATTCTGACGTTGCTGGTAATAGGCTACACAAGCAGTCAGCAACCTACGTTTGGAGTTCAAATTTATCTGACCATTTCTACCAATCTGCGTGCCAGTTATGATTTTCATATGCACATTTTCATGGAACAGTTTAATTTAATTAATAATAGTATCTCAAAATCATTGTCTGTGATTAATCTACATTCTATCTAAATCTAAATGAAAATTACAAATCTAAAAGGAACTTTTATTGCCATTGCCAACTATGTGAAAATTCCCTACATAAAGCCAACAAATAAGCCATTGCAAATAAATATCCTATAAATCACATGGCCTGTCTATAACGAACTTGAAACACAGTATAAAATATTCTGGGCCCTCAGTTTCCCGCCAGTGAGTTTGGGACAGACGCAGCGGTAGGCTATTTGTTAAAGGGATAAGAAGTAATCAGGTATTTTGACATTTCCACTGGATCAGCACATTACAGTTTTTCCCTTTCGTGCCGAGTGGAAATATTTTACGAAAATACTTTGAGGAACTATTGTCGTATGCAATTGATTTTGATTAGACTTTGTTTACTTGCTGTTTGAGGTGAAGAAAAAATTACTTTGAGAAGCTCCAACTCATTAGTGGTGGTGTGTTAAGACAACCAGAAATACTATCAGACATCCACAAATGGGCACATTTATAGGCCTACATTTGCACACAGGCCAGGTAGACTAGTCCTACTTCTATATGTGTAATCAGGTGTGGGTCCTTACTCAACATTGACAGGAGTGTTTCAAACAAAATAAAATTATTAAATTGACAAAACTGACGCGTCTTGAAGAGGTCAGGTCTGGGTGGTCTGCCAGGGGCCGTTTCATTTAGTATCCGTTTGGGTCAGTTGGGGAATGATTGTATTTCCCCATAGTATGTTGTACTGAAGTTGACCGACTGAAAGGGAGTGTAACTTTATGACTATAATTACTGTTCCCTGAAGGAGGGAAACGAGGTAAAACACCTGTTTGGCTCCACCCCTTCCTGGGTCGGTGAAGAGCGATATTAAATTGAATATGACCTAAGGCTCGTATTTCTGTGTTTATTATATTATAATTAAGTCTATGATTTGATATTTGATAGAGCAGTCTGACTGAGCGGTGGTAGGCAGCAGCAGGCTTGTAAGCATTCATTCAAACATTCATTCAAACAGCACTTTCCTGCGTTTGCCAGTAGCTCTTCGCAATGCTTGAAGCACAGCTCTGTTTATGACTTCAAGCCTGTCAACTCCCAAGATTAGGCTGGCAATACTATAGTGCCTATAAGAACATTCTGGGCGGCAGGGTAGCCTAGTGGTTAGAGCGTTGGACTAGTAACTGAAAGGTTGCAAGTTCAAATCCCCGAGATGACAAGGTACAAATCTGTCGTTCTGCCCCTGAACAGGCAGTTAACCCACTAAAGGTAAGAAAATATATAAAATAAATAAATAAAAATGTATATGAATTTCAAATGATATAGAGAGAAATAGTTATATGTTAAGAGCTTTTTTACATGGCTCATATTGCACTTTTACTTTCTTCTCCAACAGTGTTTTTGCATTATTTAAACCAAATGGAACATGTTTCATTATTTATTTAAACCAAATGGAACGTGTTTCATTATTTATTTAAACCAAATGGAACGTGTTTCATTATTTATTTAAACCAAATGGAACGTGTTTCATTATTTATTTAAACCAAATGGAACGTGTTTCATTATTTATTTAAACCAAATGGAGCGTGTTTCATTATTTATTTAAACCAAATGGAACGTGTTTCATTATTTATTTAAACCAAATGGAACGTGTTTCATTATTTATTTAAACCAAATGGAACATGTTTCATTATTTATTTAAACCAAATGGAACGTGTTTCATTATTTATTTAAACCAAATGGAACATGTTTCATTATTTATTTGAGACTAAATTGATTTTATTGATGTATTATATTAAGTTAAAATGAATGTGTTCATTCAGTATTATTGTAATTGTCATTATTACAAATATATATTTAAAATCGGCCGATTTAATCGGTATGGTTTTTTTGGGGGGTCATCCAATAATCGGTACCGGCGTTGAAAAATCAATCGGTCGACCTCTACTATGTTATTGTTTGTTGAACACTTAGTGTACAAACCCTCATTGTCAGGCTGATGTTAAAGCTAGCCAAGGAGCATTTTACTGGTTGAAGTGTTTTTTAAGTATAAAGCAGTTGATTTGCGACAATAACACAAACATATTAAGCAGGAGATTCAAGCGAGCCTTACAATTATAATCCAAAAGTAATGTGAAATGCACTCATAAGCAACCTGTAAATGGAGGCTATTTTTACTATCAGCCTATGAGAACTCCCCTGAGTTTTCCCCCACGGTGGTGAATTAGTGAATAGACACAGAACTTAATGTGAGTTCCCTTGAGTAGCGCTCCTGATCTAGTGCTGTAATATTCAGAATACATTGTGAAAAACTAAAATCTTTGCTCACCATTTTTTGCTCCAGGCAGATATACTACATCCATAACTAGTGGTTTCCTCATTAGCAGATATACTACATCCATAACTAGTGGTTTCCTCATTACCAGATATACTACATCCATAACTAGTGGTTTCCTCATTACCAGATATACTACATCCATAACTAGTGGTTTCCTCATTACCAGATATACTACATCCATAACTAGTGCTTTCCTCATTACCAGATATACTACATCCATAACTAGTGGTTTCCTCATTACCAGATATACTACATCCATAACTAGTGGTTTCCTCATTACCAGATATACTACATCCATAACTAGTGCTTTCCTCATTACCAGATATACTACATCCATAACTAGTGCTTTCCTCATTACCAGATATACTACATCCATAACTAGTGCTTTCCTCATTACCAGATATACTACATCCATAACTAGTGCTTTCCTCATTACCAGATATAGTACATCCATAACTAGTGGTTTCCTCATTACCAGATATACTACATCCATAACTAGTGGTTTCCTCATTACCAGATATACTACATCCATGACTAATGGTTTCCTCATTAGAATGGAGGAGTTTCTACAACCAAATTGCATGTGCATCGCTGCAATTTTAGCAAACACAGAAAGGGGCCTATATTGGAGGCCAAAAGTTGTCTGGCACACTGCTTAGGTCTTGACTGTCTTAAGATAGTCTTGTCAAATGTTGTACAACTTCATGGGTACTCTCTGGTCATCCCTTTTTACCTCAAATAAACAGTGGATTTCTGCTGTTGTGGGCATTTAACCATCTGTATGACTTTGTTGTTCACACAGGAGAGAGACGGGACTATCGTGGATCCTCTGGGGAGCCTCAACAACCTCATGATGCTGAAGAGGCAGAGAAGAGTCTCTCCAGATCAGAACTCCTCAAGAAACACCTGCAGAGACCCACAGGGAAGAAATCTCATTGCTGCTCTGACTGTGGGAAACATTGCAAATATTCATCAGTCCTTAAAATACATCAGCGAGTACACACAGGAGAGAAACCTTATAGCTGTGATCAATGTGGGAAGAGTTTTACTACATCTAGCCAGCTGACTATACACCAGAGAAAACACACAGGAGAGAAACCTTATAGCTGTGATCAATGTGGGAAGAGTTTTGGTAAATCTAATAATCTTATTGTACACCAAAGAACACACACAGGAGAGAAACCTTATAGCTGTGATCAATGTGGAAAGAATTTTACTACATCTGACCAGCTGACTATACACCAGAGAAAACACACAGGAGAGACACCTTATAGCTGTGATCAATGTGGGAAGAGTTTTGGTAAATCTAATAATCTTATTGTACACCAAAGAACACACACAGGAGAGAAACCTTTTAGCTGTGATCAATGTGGGAAGAGTTTTACTACATCTGACCAGCTGACTATACACCAGAGAAAACACACAGGAGAGACACCTTATAGCTGTGATCAATGTGGGAAGAGTTTTGGTAAATCTAATAATCTTATTGTACACCAAAGAACACACACAGGAGAGAAACCTTATAGCTGTGATCAGTGTGGGAAGAGTTTTACTACATCTGACCAGCTGACTATACACCAGAGAAAACACACAGGAGAGACACCTTATAGCTGTGATCAATGTGGGAAGAGTTTTACTACATCTGACCAGCTGACTATACACCAGAGAAAACACACAGGAGAGACACCTTATAGCTGTGATCAATGTGGGAAGAGTTTTGGTAAATCTAATAATCTTATTGTACACCAAAGAACACACACAGGAGAGAAACCTTATAGCTGTGATCAATGTGGGAAGAGTTTTACTACATCTGGCCAGCTGACTATTCACCAGAGAACACACACAGGAGAGAAATCTTATAGATGTGATCAATGTGGGAAGAGGTACTCTGATAAAAGATCTCTGATTAAACATCAGAAAATACATGAAGGAGTTTCATGATATCAATGAAATAATGTCACAATGTAGAATGTTTTAACATTGTAGAAGGAGTATTTTAATGATGTCACAATGTAGAATGTTTTAACATTGTAGTAGGAGTATTTTAATGATGTCACAATGTAGAATGTTTTAACATTGTAGAAGGAGTATTTTAATGATGTCACAATGTAGAACCCTAAACGTTTGTCCCCTGTTCTATTGATTTCAACATGATATGGATATTAGCCTCAGGGGAAAATCCAGGCTCTGAAATGGAAGAGTTACTATTTATGAGTTTTAACAAAAAGTGACTAACAAAAAAAGAGCTGTGTTACACTTACCACGTTGGTGACCCACTGGAATCAAAATGCAACACTTCAAAATGTTTAGGTTTTCAGTATATCCCAAACGGTTTCTAAATATTGGTTATTGATTTGGACACATTACAACGGTAACTGTTTAGACATTGCGCTATTCCCATTTAGCAAAATGTAATTCAAAAGACGTTGAAAATAAGACTATGCCCGATGTCCAATATATGTTCGGTTGTAGTTGAAAGTGAAAGTTGAAAAGAGGTATTTTCTGGTCGTTTTTTCAATTACTTTAAAACAACTTCATTTCAACGTACTTGCAGCCTATACACATGGACACAGTATAATAAATTGGTCTATAATCAATTTTATTAACAATCCTACATCACTCCAATATTTCTTTACAACATTAAAATGCTAATTGTCTTTATTCCACTACTGAAGAAGCATGACTCAAATCACCTCATATTTAAAAATAAAAAAAATAAGTAAAACATTTTTTTTAAATGAAATGTATGAAATGTATGCATTCACTACTGTAAGTCGCTCTGGATAAGAGCGTCTGCTAAATGACTAAAATGTAAAATATTTCAAACATTCAGCCTGACAAAATCAGATTTTTTTTATTATTTCATGCCTCACCATTAGGTTCATTATTGTCAATATGTATTAACAAAGGGGTGTACATTTGGTTTTGATATTTCATGTTTACAATTCATTTAATACTTATTCATGCAACCAACTGACAATTTTTGGGTACAATTATATTGACATTGTTGCCCTGCTTTTAGAATGTCAGGGTTTATTCTCAGATGTGCCAAACCAAATGTACTAGAGCATGACATTGGGGACTGGGCCCCGATCCAACAACATGCCTATCTAGTGAACCCTGAAAAGAGAGAGAAGCTCTGACATGTCCGTGGTAAGGACAACTTGGTTTCTTGGTTTGTCTCAAGGGTGGGCAGTCAAAAAGATTTGTGTTTTGCGTTTAGCCAGTGCGCTGCCATGGATCACAATTTATTTTTACACGTTTTTAGGTATTGGAGCTGAGTTGTATCTCTTATTATTTTCTGTGTTTTTGAAACTGCACTGTTGGTTAGGGGCTCGTAAGTCAGCATTTCACTGTTAGGTCTACAGGTCTACTACACCTGTTGTATTCGGCACACGTGACTAATACAATTTGATTTGAGTTTATTTTTGGGTTCCAAGGGGACGAGAGTTCTAGAAGCTAGTGGGTTTTAGGATTCTATATAAAGAAAAAGGAGAAAAAAATAATTAACGATTGTATATTATTATTTAATGCGTGTTTTTAATTGTTGACAGCCAGTAGACACCATGTTTATATTAGTGAAGGTGAAGCATTGTAGTTGATTATCATGTGAAATGGAAGTTGTTTTCTGTTGGTGGTGAGCAAACTTGTCCAACAAAAATATAGGATATATTGGTTGTCTTAAGGGGGAAGGTGTTACAGGCTTTGGTTTTTCCATTTATGTTTTGAGGTTGGACTTTAGCACGTCTAGCTCGTTAGCACGTCTAGCTCGTTAGCACGTCTAGCCCGTTAGCACGTCTAGCCCGTTAGCACGTCTAGCCCGTTAGCACGTCTAGCCCGTTAGCACGTCTAGCTCGTTAGCACGTCTAGCCCGTTAGCACGTCTAGCCCGTTAGCACGTCTAGCCCGTTAGCACGTCTAGCCCGTTAGCACGTCTAGCTCGTTAGCACGTCTAGCTCGTTAGCACGTCTAGCCCGTTAGCACGTCTAGCCCGTTAGCACGTCTAGCCCGTTAGCACGTCTAGCTCGTTAGCACGTCTAGCTCGTTAGCACGTCTAGCCCGTTAGCACGTCTAGCTCGTTAGCACGTCTAGCTCGTCAGCACGTCTAGCTCGTCAGCACGTCCAGCTCGTCAGCACGTCCAGCTCGTCAGCACGTCTAGCTCGTTAGCACGTCTAGCTCGTTAGCAGGTCTAGCTCGTTAGCACGTCTAGCTCGTTAGCACGTCTAGCCCGTTAGCACGTACAGCTCGTTAGCACGTAGGACGCACTGATTGGTGTCACCTCGTTAGTCAGTATGTGTTACACCTGTGCTGGCTTGTCCATCTCATTAGTGGGAAGGTGTTTCACCTGAGCTGGTCCAGGTTCTATTTAAGAGTGTCTGGCCCAGTGCTCTAGTTGTCTTGATACATGTGGCAGGTCAACACCTTTAGTTGCTCCACCTTTTTGGTTTGCTTCCTGTCTTTAAGTTTGTTGTGGGTTTTTCTTTTGTTTGTCTCTTCTTGGGCAGATTTAGTGGGTCTCATGGTGGGTGTCTTTTAGGTCCCAGTTGTTGTTACTAGTCAACTTTCAGTGGACACCCCCATAGTGTCTTTCAGAGCCCCTCCTATAAAACAAGGTTATATTTTGGGTTAGATATTGCATCCAATTAATATTTTAATCAATGGATTTTCCTTAGAATGCTAATTCGTCTTTCAGTTGTTAATCTTATGTTTGTTGTGGTAAAGATTTCTGTTTATTTTCATTGTTTTATTTTTTTTCCTGTGAAGCATCCATGTCTGAAATGTGCTGTTTAAATAAAGCTTGATTTGAACATATTGCAAAAGAAATTAACCCAATGAATGTCAATCAACAGACTCTTGCAAAACCAATACGTATCTTGGTCCATCTTATTATGAAAAAAGTATAAATTCAGTATATCTCCCACTATGTCAAAATAGTGCTGGTATGTACGTTTAGTATCACTTTTCAACCAACCCAGTGCATTTGTTGAAGATAAATGTTTCATTCAACAATACGTCAAAGGATTCAACTACTGCAAACCGAAACAAACAAATGGATCAACCAGATCAATTCCACTTTTCCAGCCTGCTGAAGGCGTGGTGGAGTGGTAAACACCACCCCCGGCTCTACCAGGGGCTTGAGGTGGTCTCCCACAGCTCTGCTTATGTCATGTTCTGTGGCATTGCTGTTCCATTTCTTGACTGTCCCTGCAACACAGAAACACATTTAGTCATATTATATAAAACACTCAAAGTAATGGATATGGAGCATCTATGGCCTCAGTTACACCTGGCACCTAAATGTGACTTCTGTCATCCGATCACTCCAAGCTGCATTAGGTTCAGATCTACCAGGATGGGCCTTTGACATCGTATGGATGCAGTCAGGCCACCAAATATGCATCAGCAATGTAAAGAGATGGGGTGAATGAGTGGGGAAAAGTACATTTAACACAAATGACCTTCATAATATCAAAGAACAAATGTGTGTGTCTGAGGGGAAATTAACTTTCATACAGCCAAAAGGGGTGAGAAATTACACCAATATCAGTAGACAATTTGCACTAATGTAAATAAATAAACATAGATGATGGAACATATTCCCGTTTGCTGATGTGATGAACCGCCAAGGGGACATAAATATTTACCATCTAAACCATGTGTGACCTCTCACCTCTCTGGCTGTAGAAGTGTTCTTCCTAACCAGTCCCTCAACAGGGACAGCAGAGGAACTTCATTGATTCCACTCCTTCATCAATACAAGCAGTGAACATCTGAAATTCACCCTCACCTTTCATGTGCATGAAACAAGTTCTCTGGACATTTTGATTAAGAGGGACGGGGGTGGCTTTAGCACAGACCTATACAGGAAGCCGACGGACAGGAATTCCCTGTTACACGGAGACAGCTTCCACCCGACACCCCTAAAAAACCAATTGTAATACTTGAGTAAAGAAAACATTTAAAATGTCAATTTGTAATTTTAATTTTGTAAATTTAAAACAGAAACATAACTGTTTGTCCTTATAGGGAACCAGATCGTGACTACAGCTCAGTTACTAAGTCTTTAACCACACTGTGTTGTTACACTGGTGAGTAAAAACTCATGCTTCCTACCCTTTAACTTGTTGTCTGAAGATAAAATGTACATTTTACTGAACTGCGTCCAGTCAGCAGATGGACTAGATGCCTCTTAGGCCGCCCATTGTGACTCCATCAAGAATTCAGCAGAGCAAGTTTGTATGAAGGTCTGGTTATTAAATGGGTACATAGTTCAATAGTAATATCCTCTAAAACACTCTGGTGACAAACTTTACTGCCCTGTTTCCAGTTGTCCACATGGCTGGGAGAACCTATTCAAGTAAGTAAGTAAATAGATTTTGAAAATGTACAAAAAAACAATGTATTATTAGCTAACTAGCTATAGTGCAGGCTAACTCAGATGAGCTGCTAAATGAGCTACCTAGTTGGCTTGCTAGCTATCTAACCAACTTCACATACTGTATAGATAGATAGATAGCTGGTGATATTTAATTCACTTAGCTAGCTAACTTCATATTAGCTAGCTATCTATTTATCACTGTAAAAAACAAACTCCAAATGCATTTGTAGGTAGCTAGCTAACAGCCATGGAGGAGGGTGAAAGGATAGCAGCCCCAACTGTCAGTGAGAGAGGAGGCTATTCTGGACAGGGCCGGTACTTTTGTGTAGTTCCTGTCCCTAGAAGTGAGGACGGAGATAATAGTAACATAATATTCAGTGTGGTGTAATTTGACTATAATGAAGTCTGTTTCTTGTGAGGTTTTCTGTCCTCAGATAAAGAGCTCTATGAAAGCCAGTCTACATATGAAGAGGTCCCAATGAAGAGCAGTGGTTCTCAGTCCTGGAGACTCAAAGAGGGGCACATTGTTGTTTTTGCCTTCACACTGCACAGCTGATTCAAATGATCAACTCATCATCAAGCTTCAAGTGGTATTTATGTATTCATTTGTGATGCCCTCCTTGATATGGTACTGTTATTGTCACATGCTACACATGTACATATGTGTGCCCATGCATCTATCAATCCAATGTTATCATGATTTGTTATCAGGGATATTATACTTTAGTAATCCACAATGACCTGGTGATGTAACAGTCTAATAATTACATTGTCTTCCATATTCCTACAGATACCTTGTAACTGGAGATTCCTTCATAACGGTTGCCTACAGTTACCTTGTAGGACACTGCAAGGCTGGGTGACCAGGACCATCTGGGACTGCCTCCTGGAGGGATTCAGGTGTGTGAAGGCTACCTGTGTCCTGTGTAACTTCATGAGGATGGACAGGAGGACCAGGAGGGGATCTGCAGCTCACCGCCGTGTGCCAGAGGAGAAGTCTGCTGCTCTGCAGGATGTTTCAAGGATGGGGTCCAACAACGCAGCAAGAGAGGCAATCCGTGTGCAGGAGATCTTCACCTCCTACTTCTTCAAAGAGGGTGCTGTTCCCTGGCAACACCATAGACTACACTATGCACAACCAAAGGCTCTTTTAAGAGCCATTCACATTGCAATAAGAGTATTCTTCCATTTACTGAGCTATGTCAACTGCAGTTATTCAATTCACAGTTTTTCTCCCTTTGATTTCTACTTCTCATGTGAGGGTGCTGTTTAGGTAAGGGTGTGATGTCTGTGAAAAAAACAAAACAGGCTATTTTAAATCACCCATATTGAAAAAATGTAGAACAATTAGACACCCTATAACCCACACCAACACACTCATGTATCAATCTGATTGATGGATTGTGTTGTGCAGTAAACAGGTTCAGGTGTATAACTGTGGCTCCTTCCACCTTCAAAGAATAGGCAAGAGGGCCAACCATGGAGAATAGTAAGACACTTCATTATTTCTATAACTACGCTGTATTGTTTGTCCTTGTGTGTCCGTTCATGTTTTTCAGCATAAAGTACTCTGCAGCCACTTAGTGTGGTGTGGACACCAGGTGAGGCCACACACAGATTCCTGTTGAACACTGTCGCTTTAACTACCTTATTTTCTCAATAACAGTCTCTCTCCTTCACTTCATCCCTCTCTCCCCTTCTCCCTAAATCATCTAGGTTATATCAGCTGTGTCGGTGAACCCCTCCTGCATCTGAACTGGCTACATAGAGGGCACAGCATGATCAGAGGTGAGAGGTCACTTGGTCAGGTCAACAGGAAGTATTATTAAAGAGATGCTTTACATTGAAATACAGATAGAGATGCAGTAGTCCCAGAGTTAATGATCCCAGGTCAGTTTATATTATACAGGAAGTATTATTAAAGAGATGCTTTACATTGAAATACAGACAGAGATGCAGTAGTCCCAGAGTTAATGATCCCAGGTCAGTTTATATTATACAGGAAGTATTATTAAAGAGATGCTTTACATTGAAATACAGACAGAGATGCAGTAGTCCCGGAGTTAATGATCCCAGGTCAGTTTATATTATACAGGAAGTATTATTAAAGAGATGCTTTACATTGAAATACAGATATAGATGCAGTAGTCCCAGAGTTAATGATCCCAGGTCAGTTTATATTATACAGGAAGTATTATTAAAGAGATGCTTTACATTGAAATACAGACAGAGATGCAGTAGTCCCGGAGTTAATGATCCCAGGTCAGTTTATATTATACAGGAAGTATTATTAAAGAGATGCTTTACATTGAAATACAGATATAGATGCAGTAGTCCCAGAGTTAATGATCCCAGGTCAGTTTATATTATACAGGAAGTATTATTAAAGAGATGCTTTACATTGAAATACAGATATAGATGCAGTAGTCCCTGAGTTAATGATCCCAGGTCAGTTTATATTATACAGGAAGTATTATTAAAGAGATGCTTTACATTGAAATACAGATATAGATGCAGTAGTCCCAGAGTTAATGATCCCAGGTCAGTTTATATTATACAGGAAGTATTATTAAAGAGATGCTTTACATTGAAATACAGATAGAGATGCAGTAGTCCCAGAGTTAATGATCCAAGGTCAGTTTTGTATTTCACCTCCTGATTGATGACTAACAATGTTAGAATAAAAAATAAAAACACAAGGTTTAAACATGCTCTCTCTCTCCATCTGTCTCTCGTCTGCAGATATGTTTTGATGTGAGAGGATGCCAACCCCCAGTCCCATCATCGCCACCTCACCTGCTTTTAAGAACCTTTGGGCCGACGAGAGACACTATTATGTAATTGTGATGAACTGAGAGAATATTTATGTAGCACTGTGATTCATTAATCATGTGCTGCCTTCCCTGCTCCTATGTGCTTACCTCTTTCCCTTTCTGTCTTTTACACCTCTCTCACCACCTCCTCTTTCTTCCTCTGTTTTTATAATGCACAACAGATGTGCATTGAAGGACAGATTGAACTTGTATTTATAACACTTGGATAACAAGCTTTTCAATAAAGCGTTTCACATTCTCTACTGGTTGAAATTAAGTGTAATGTGATGATATACTCCACCTATCCTGTGTTTATCAGATCAATGCAGATGAAGGACATTAGATGTTGAGATGAACCAGTGTTAGAGTATTTACATTATGCATAGGAAGTGTAGTGTTAAGTTTTTAACATTATATTTCTGTATATATGAATTAACTAGTTAAATCCTGTTTCTAGTCTATAAGTTACAATGTGTAACCATTGATGTCCCAGGACCAAGATTGGTAAACACTGTTGAAGTGTATAATTGTAATCCATACATGCAGACACAGCGTCATTCAAAGACTGGAATTTGATACTCCTGGTATTGGATATGACTGAAAAATAATCTCAAAGACATTCATACCTAAACTGCACCTTTATTTGCCAAGGTAGAGTACATGATCAGTGAATATATTAAATGTACAGGCTACAATGTGGGGATCTCATGCATGGTAATAACTACATGTATATACGACTTGCATCCTTGGCACAACATGATATTATATTCTACTCAATCCATAGGCTTCATTAATGTCATTCAGGCTGTTTTGAAGTTGATACAACTGGCTATGATAGCTGAGGTTCATAGGTTCTGAACTAATATGTATACCAAACGTTTGGGTCCATACACAGATCGGCTAGATAGCTAGCTACACATCCATAGGCATACAGGTATTTTAATCATCCACTGCACAATATGCAAGAACATAGCTAGCTACGTTATTTCATCTATCTGCATGGCAAATATCAGCAAGGCAAGCTTACAAAATTGTACATTCAATTTGCAGTGAATTTTTCAGCTAGCTAGATTTTATACATCCACTGTTTCACAAAACGACAGCTTGGTTTGCTGGTTGTTTCAGGAGTCCCTAAAACAACCAGAAGTACAATTTCATGCTCATGTCACAACACCCATAAAGCTAGTCAGCTAGCTGGCTAATGTTAGCTAGTCAGCTAGCTGGTTAATGTTAGCTAGTCAGCTAGCTGGCTAATGTTAGCTAGTCAGCTAGCTGGCTAATGTTAGCTAGTCAGCTAGCAGGCTAATGTTAGCTGGCTAATGTTAGCTAGTCAGCTAGCTGGCTAAATCGCAATTTTCGTAAATTAACTTTTAAAAAAGCATAATCGTTTGTCTCTACATTAACTAACATTCCTGTCAACTGTACATGTTTTTTGCATGATTCGTTATGACATTATAATCCCTTACATTTGCTTCCATCCTAGTATTTCTGTCCGCCATCTTTGATCCAGTTCAGTTCTGTGTTGGGGTACCCCTCTCTCCTAGTATTTCTGTCCGCCATCTTTGATCCAGTTCTGTGTAGGGGTACCTCTCTCCTGGCATTTCTGTCCGCCATCTTTGATCCAGTTCAGTTCTGTGTAGGGGTACCCCTCTCTCCTAGTATTTCTGTCCGCCATCTTTGATCCAGTTCAGTTCTGTGTAGGGGTACCCCTCTCTCCTAGTATTTCTGTCCTCCATCTTTGATCCAGTTCAGTTCTGTGTAGGGGTACCCCTCTCTCCTAGTATATCTGTCCTCCATCTTCACTGAAGAAAGTCTAACAGTCACTGGTGCAGCAGCAGCCTCCCCTGGTCCTAGGAGTTTAAGATGTGATGGAACTGTTGACGAAATAAATAAATCACAGAAAAAATATATTGACTGATATTGATTTATTTAGGGGGGGTAATGAATATTTTAGGCTTAGCGGCGTCAATGATTCCTACCCTTTAACTTTTTGTCTGAAAATAAAAAAATAAACATTTTACTCAACTGCGTTACCCACTCCAGTCAGCAGATGGCGGTCTGGGAATTTAAGGTTATGCTGTTAGTGTGACGTATAATCTAGTGGACGGAACGCTTCTTTCAACAGCAGCAACAGTTCGTCAACCACCTTGGTAGCTTGCTAGACAAAATAGCCGAACCAATAAAGCTCTTTAGATGCTTTAGTGTATATTATCCACTGTGTTTTAAACCCACTTCTGTCGTCTAGTTAGTTATCAGATTTAATTTCATATTTACGGCGCTGTTGTTGTTAGTCAGCTAGCGGGCTGGTTAAGTTAGCATTAGCCTAGCTAGCTAGCATCCCCGACCATGAGGTCACTAAACTACTCTCCTCCTGCTGAAGAAGTGGAGGATATCACAGTAAAACAAGAAGTAGAGGGTGAGGCCGTTACTGTGAAAGAAGAAAAAGACTCGTTCAGAGTGAAAGAGGAGGAGGGGGAGATGACTGTTACATCGAAGAAGGAGGAGGAAACTGGATATCTTCGTCCGGTTTCCCAAACGCATCTTAAGGCGTCCAATGGTTCTAACGGTGAACTTAGCCATAAGATGATTTTGAGAAACCGTTCCCTGATTAACACTAGTAAGTTCTGTCTTAAATACAGAGGCACAAACTCTGCAGTTGTTGATCTGATGTGTGGTGTTAAAGAGGAAATATGCAATTGCTACATCCATTTTGGACTTTTAAATTATTAATTTATAGCCATTGATTCTTGTAGAATATAACACATGCCTCATGAGCTTAGTTCAACTGTCGTACCCCATCAGAATCCCAAATAAGCTTTTTTTACTCCAATGTTTAGAAACAATGTAAATCAACACTGTATAGCCTCAACATGGTTAAAAATATAATGTTGATATCATGGATGATCAGTCCTTGCATCCATAGGTCTGTCTATGAATTTGAAAGTAGTTATATTTCTCCAACCCCATCTTATTACCACAACAGTGTTTGAACTGCAGATTGGTTGGTTGATTGCTGTGTGAGTTTTTTAAACAGCAACAAAATGGCTGCTCAGAGACTTAGTTTGGTAAACAGCTGAGGGATGGGGGGCTGGATAAATGTAACCACTCTCAAATTCATAGAGAAAGCTATTGTAGCAACCTTCAGGCTATCCCCTGAATTCACACACTATGAATACAAAGACTGGCCATCCATGATGTCATAATGATAGTTTAACCAGGTTTCTAGGCTATATAGTATATTCTAGAATTCATCTGTGATGTCATAATGATATTTTAACCAGGTTTCTAGTAGAGGTCGACCGATTATGATTTTTCAGCGCCGATACCGATTATTGGAGGCCCAAAAAAGCCTATACCGATTAATCGGCTGATTTAAAAATATATTTATTTATTTATTTGTAATAATGACAATTACAACAATAATGAATGAACACTTATGTTAACTTAATATAATACATCAATAAAATCAATTTAGCCTCAATAAATAATGAAACATGTTTAATTTGGTTTAAATAATGCAAAAACAAAGTTTTGGGGAAGAAAGTAAAAGTGCAATGTGTGCCATGTAAGAAAGCTAACGTTTAAGTTCCTTGCTCAGAACATGAGAACATATGAAAGCTGGTGGTTCCTTTTAACATGAGTCTTCAAGATTCCCAGGTAAGAAGTTTAAGGTTGTAGTTATTATAGGAATTATAGGACTAGTTCTCTCTCTACGATTTGTTTTTCATATACCTTTGACTATTGGATGTTCTTATAGGCACTTTAGTATTACCAGTGTAACAGTATAGCTTCCGTCCCTCTCCTCGCTCCTACCTGGGCTTGAACCAGGAACACATCGACAACAGCCACCCTCGAAGCAGCGTTACCCATGCAGAGCAAGGGGAACAACTACTCCAAGTCTCAGAGCGAGTGACGTTTGAAACGCTATTAGCGCGCACCCCGCTAACTAGCTAGCCATTTCACATCGGTTACACCAGCCTAATCTCGGGAGTTGATAGGCTTGAAGTCATAAACAGCACAATGCTTGAAGCACAGTGACGAGCTGCTGGCAAAACGCACAAAAGTGCTGTTTGAATGAATGCTTACGAGCCTGCTGGTGCCTACCATCGCTCAGTCAGACTGCTCTATCAGATCATAGACTTAATTATAATATAATAAACACACAGAAATATGAGCCTTAGGTTATTAATATGGTCGAATCCGGAAACTATCAACTCGAAAACAAAACGTTTATTCTTTCAGTGAAATACGGAACCGTTCCGTCTTTTATCTAACGGGTGGCATCCCTAAGTCTAAATATTCCTGTTGCATTGCACAACCTTCAATGTTATTTCATAATTACGTAAAATTCTGGCAAATTAGTTCGCAACGAGACAGGCGGCCCAAACTGTTGCGTATACCCTGACTCTGCGCGCAATGAACGCAAGAGAAGTGACACAATTTCACCTGGTTAATATTGCCTGCTAACCCGGATTTCTTTTAGCTAAATATGCAGGTTTAAAAATATATACTTTTGTGTATTGATTTTAAGAAAGGCATTGATGTTTATGGTTAGGTACACGTTGGAGCAACGACAGTCCTGTTTCGCGAATGCGCACCGCATCGGTTATAGGCAACGCAGGACACGCTAGATAAACTAGTAATATCATCAACCATGTGTAGTTAACTAGAGATTATGATTGATTGATTGTTTTTTATAAGATAAGTTTAATGCTAGCTAGCAACTTACCTTGGCTTCTTACTGCATTCGCGTAACAGGCAGGCTCCTCGTGGAGTGCAATGTAAAGCAGGTGGTTAGAGCGTTGGACTAGTTAACTGTAAGGTTGCAAGATTGAATCACCGAGCTGACAAGGTAAAAATCTGTCGTTCTGCCCCTGAACAAGGCAGCTAACCCACCGTTCCTAGGCCGTCATTGAAAATATGAATGTGTTCTTAACTGATTTGCCTAGTTAAATAAAGGTTACATTTAAATAAATAAGTGTTTTTTGACAAACCGTTTTTTACATCCGTCAAGGCACCAACTTTGAGAAGGGTTTAAATAAAGGTTTCAAACCAATTCATGATTCTTATTGAATCTAGGAATGTTTCGCCTTTAATGTAATGACATGAAAAAAATTGGCTGAATATTATACAATAACTTATCAACAGCTGTAACAATTTGACCCCCACAGGAAATCTACACTGGTAATTCTAGAATATACTATATAGCCTAGAAACCTGGTTAAACTATCATTATGACATCATGGATGAATTCTAGAATATACTATATAGCCTAGAAACCTGGTTAAACCATCATTATGACATCATGGATTAATTCTAGAATATACTATATAGCCTAGAAACCTGGTTAAACTATCATTATGACATCATGGATGAATTCTAGAATATACTATATAGCCTAGAAACCTGGGCCTCAAAATCTTTTTAAACAATAATTTTGACCTCATGGATGGGCAGTCTTTGTATTTATAGTCTAGTGAATTCAGGTAGTAGCCCTGAGCTGAACTCAAACCTGGGTCCAGCGACTGTCAAGCCAACACTTTATAACTGTTACACCAAGATGTCTGAACTTCTTGACGAGGTCGCTAGGTGTTGGGTTACGGTTGCTACAATAGCTTTCTCTATGAATTTGACAGTGGTTACATTTCTCCTTCCCCCATCCCTCAGCTGTTTACCAAACCAAGTCTCTGAGCAGCCATTTTGTTGCTGTTTAAAAAACCCACACAACCCAGTAATCTGCAGTTCAAACAATAACAAATCTGTCATTTCACCACTGTTTTGGTAATAAGATGATTATGGGGTTGGAGAAATGTAACTACAGACAGACCTATGGATGCAAGGACTGATCATCCATGATATCAACATTATAGTTTTAACCATGTTGAGGCTATACAGTGTTGATTTACATTGTTTCTAAACATTGGAGTAAAAAAAGCTTATTTGGGGTTCTGATGGGGTACAACAGTTGACCTAAGCTCATGAGGCATGTGTTATATTCTTCAAGAATCAATGGCTATAAATTAATAATTTAAAAGTCACAATATGGATGTAGCAATTGCATATTTCCGCTTTAACACCACACATCAGTTCAACAACTGCAGAGTTTGTGCCTCTGTTTTTAAGACAGTACTTACTAGTGTTAATCAGGGAACGGTTTCTCAAAACCATCTTATGGCTAAGTTCATCGTTAGAACCATTGGACGCCTTAAGATGCGTTTGGGAAACCGAGCCCAGATATCCAGTTCCCTCCTCTTCTTCCTCCTCCTTTTTCACTCCAAAAACTGCATCCTCTTTCTCATCCTCCTCTGCCTCTTTCACTCTGAACGAGTCTTTCTCTTCTTCTTTCACGGTAACAGCCTCACCCTCTACTTGTTTTTGTATTGTAACAGCCTCCTCTTCCTCCTCCTCTTTCACTAGAGTTTCTTTCTCCGTCCAGCAGACCTCCTCTTCTTCAACAGGAGGAGAGTAGCTTAGTGAACTCATGGTCGGGGATGTTAGCTAGCTAGCATTAGCGACTAGCCTAGTTCTAAGTTAACTTAGCAAACCAGCTAGCTGACAAACAACGTAAATATATAATTAAATGGGCCAACAAGTACATACGACAGAAGTGTGTTTAATACACAGCGACTAATATACACCAAAACAGTGTAAAGAGCGTGAATGTTGTAGCTATGTTTGCTAGAAAGCTACCGAGGTGTCTGACTAGCTGTTGTTGTTGAAGGAGCTTCCGTCCACTAGATTATACGTCACACTGGCAGCATCGCCTGAACCTAAAAGACGCACATCGCCATCTGCTGACTGGAGTGGGCAACGCAGTGGAGGAACCAAACGTTTATTTTTCATTTATTTCATAAAAGTTTAATATTATATTAAGTCGTTCAAAGAGAAGCATGTGTTGATTGATTCGTGTTTAATGAGTGAGAATTTAAAACAAACTTTACACCCACTACACATTTGCATTGAACCATACTTCTGACATGGATCATTTTGACCTCAGAGGCATATCTTTGATCATAGTCAAATTGTGGTTTATTCAATTCTACCAATTTTTCATGACTTTGTCAATCAACTTGTTCTTAATACATTTAAATCATGGTTTAGTGTTTATGTATCAAAATGGACTTTTAACAAATTCAAATCCTTTGGAGTCATTTTGACCCCAGCCAAAAGCACCTTTGATAAATAGGACGTTTATTTGAAAACAAAATCAAATCACATTTTATTGGTCACATACACATGTTTAGCAGATGTTATTGCGGGTGTAGTGAAATGCTTGTGTTTCTAGCTTCGACAGTGCAGTAATATCTAGCAAGTAATATCTAACAATTTCACAACATATACCCAATACACACACATCTAAGTATTTGAATCTAGGTTTCTCTGTAGACATGATCCATCCCACCAGAGAGGGGAGGGGCTCCTGTATCAGTGGTTTTGACCAGATAGACACCTGCAGACACACAGAATAGTGCCTCCCATGTACTCTCCTAAGATTGGACTTTTCTATACCACATATCACATGACTGTGTTCCTGCCAAGGCAGCAACTACTCTTCCTGGGGTTTATTATGGATCCCCATGAGTTCCTGCCAAGGCAGCAGCTACTCTTCCTGGGGTTTATTATGGATCCCCATTAGTTCCTGCCAAGGCAGCAGCTATTCTTCCTGGGGTTTATTATGGATCCCCATTAGTTCCTGTCAAGTAAGAAGTATGGTCAGGGAGCGTGCCAGCCTGCCTGAACCGCCCCTTTCGAGCAAAAGGTATAAATGATGGGTTATGAATTAACAGGTATAAATGATGGGTTATGAATTAACAGGTATAAATGATGGGTTATAAATTAACAGGTATAAATGATGGGTTTTGAATTAACAGGTATAAATGATGGGTTATGAATTAACAGGTATAAATGATGGGTTATGAATTAACAGGTATAAATGATGGGTTATGAATTAACAGGTATAAATGATGGGTTATGAATTAACAGGTATAAATGATGGGTTATAAATTAACAGGTATACATGATGGGTTATGAATTAACAGGTATACATGATGGGTTATGAACTAACAGGTATACATGATGGGTTATGAACTAACAGGTATACATGATGGGTTATGAATTAACAGGTATACATGATGGGTTATGAATTAACAGGTATACATGATGGGTTATGAATTAACAGGTATACATGATGGGTTGTGAATTAACAGGTATAAATGATGGGTTGTGAATTAACAGGTATACATGATGGGTTATGAATTAACAGGTATACATGATAGGTTATGAATTAACAGGTATAAATGATGGGTTATGAATTAACAGGTATAAATGATGGGTTGTGAATTAACAGGTATAAATGATGGGTTATGAACTAACAGGTATAAATGATGGGTTATGAATTAACAGGTATAAATGATGGGTTGTGAATTAACAGGTATAAATGACCACTTTTAAGGCACAGCACACCAACATCAAAACCTCATCCCAACTGTAAAGTATGGTGGAGGGAGCATCATGGTTTGCGGCTGCTTTGCTGCCTCAGGGCCTGGACAGCTTGCCATCATCAACAGAAAAATGAATTCCCAAGTTTATCAAGACATTTTGCAGGAGAATGTTAGACTATCTGTCCGCCAGTTGAAGCTCAAGTTGGGTGATGCAACAGGACAACGACACAAAACACAGAAGTAAATTAACAACAGAATAACTTAAACAGAATAAAATACGCCTTCTGGAGTGGCCCAGTCAGAGTCCTGACCTCAACCCGATTGAGATGCTGTGGCATGACCTCAAGAGAGCAGTTCACGTCAGATATCCCAAGAATATTGCTGAACTGAAACAGTTTTGTAAAGAGGAATGGTCCAAAATTCCTCCTGACCGTTGTGCAGGACTGATCCGCAACTACAGAAAACGTTTGGTTGAGGTTATTGCTGCCAAAGGAGGGTCAACCAGTTATTAAATCCAAGGGTTCACATATTTTTTCCACCCTGCACTGTGAATGTTTACACGGTGTGTTCAATAAAGACATGAAAACGTATAATTGTTTGTGTGTCATTAGTTTAAGCAGACTGTGTTTGTCTATTGTTGTGACCTAGATGAAGATCAGATCAAATTTTATGACCAATTTATGCAAAAATACAGGTATTTCCAAAGGGTTCACATACTTTTTCTTGGGTGTAAAGGCCTGTTGGTTAAGAGTTCAGAAATGTCTGCTCCTGCTTTTTTCCAGAGAGGACACATCTGGTGTTGTGTCAGGTTTCTTAGGGAAGTAAAGCTCTTCCCACAGTCAGAGCAGTGGTAAGGTTTGTCTCCTGTGTGTGTTCTCTGGTGTTGTGCCAGGCTTCTTAGGGAAGTAAAGCTCTTCCCACAGTCAGAGCATTGGCAAGGTTTGTCTCCTGTGTGTGTTGTCAGGTGTTTTGTCAGGTTTCTTAGGGAAGCAAAGCTCTTCCCACAGTCAGAGCAGTGGTAAGGTGTGTCTCCTGTGTGTGTTCTCTGGTGTTGTGTCAGGCTTCTTAGGGAATTAAAGAGCTTCCCACAGTCAGAGCAATGGTAAGGTTTGTCTCCTGGGTGTGTTTGCTTATGTTCAGTCAGATAATAAGTTCTACCAAAGCTTTTCCCACATTAATCACAGCTATAAGGTTTCTCTCCTGTATGTGTTATCTGGTGTCCTTTAAGGTATTCTATCCGAGAAAAGCTTTTCTCACATCGATCACAGCTAAAAGGTTTCTCTCCTGTGTGTGTACTCTTGTGTCTATTCAGGCTGTTTGACTGAGTAAAACTCTTCCCACACTGATCACAGCTATAAGGTCTCTCTCCTGTGTGTGTTCTCTGATGTCCTTTAAGGTGGTCTATCCGAGAAAAACTCTTCCCACATTGATTACAGCTATATGGCTGCTCTCCTGTGTGTGTTCTCTGGTGTGATACCAGGTTGCTTGACTGAGTAAAACTCTTGCCACACTGATCACAGCTATAAGGCTTCTCTCCTGTGTGTATTCTCTGGTGCTCTTTAAGGCTTTCTCCCCGAGAAAAGTTTTTCCCACATTGCTCACAGCTATATGATTGCTCTCCTGTGTGTGTTTTCTGGTGTGTTTTCAGATTACTTGAATGAGTAAAACTCTTCCCACATTGATTCCAGCTATAAGGTTTCTCTCCTGTGTGTACTCGCTGGTATTTTTTAAGTTCTGATGAAAATCTGCAACGTTTCCCACGGTCAGAGCAGTGAGATATCTTCCCTGTGGGTCTCTGATGGTGTTTCTTGAGGTGTCCTGATGTGGAGAGACTCTTCTCTGCCTCGTCAGCATCATGATGTTGTTGAGGCTCCCCAGAGGATCCACGATAGTCCCGTCTCTCTCCTGTATGAAAGTCAAAATCAGACAGTCAATGTAGTGAATGTAGTGTTTAAATGTTTTTACAAACTTTGACAAATGTCTTCTAAGTCTTGTTTTAGATTGATTTTGGTCCAACAGCCACTGTAGCAGGCAGATGATAGAATATACCAGCCACTGTAGCAGGCTGATGATAGAATATACCAGCCACTGATTTTTTACCAGCCCAAATATTTTTTTGCCATGACTGATCACACCAAAAATCCCAACAACAAGAAACTAATGAGCAGCTTGGTAGTGTTTGTTAAACAAGAAATGTAAGTAAGAAGTAATGTGGTATATTGCTCCATGTAATTACATTTTTGTGACAAGAGTCTTTTAACCAATGTGTTAAAATAATTCATTTAGATACAATAGTAATGATGAACAGTTGTACAAGTGAACATCAAGAATCAACAAAGTGCCTCCATAACACAACACATCACACCACACTGTCTTGCCAGATAAACTGATCACTACACACCACACTGTCCTGCCAGATAAACTGCTGATCACTACACACTGTCCTGCCAGATAAACTGCTGATCACTACACACTGTCCTGCCAGATAAACTGCTGATCACTACACACCACACTGTCCTGCCAGATAAACTGATCACTACACACCACACTGTCCTGCCAGATAAACTGCTGATCACTACACACTGTCCTGCCAGATAAACTGCTGATCACTACACACCACACTGTCCTGCCAGATAAACTGCGGATCACTACACACCACACTGTCCTGCCAGATAAACTGCTGATCACTACACACCACACTGTCCTGCCAGATAAACTGCTGATCACTACACACCACACTGTCCTGCCAGATAAACTGCTGATCACTACACACCACACTGTCCTGCCAGATAAACTGCTGATCACTACACACCACACTGTCCTGCCAGATAAACTGCTGATCACTACACACCACACTGTCCTGCCAGATAAACTGCTGATCACTACACACCACACTGTCCTGCCAGATACACTGCTGATCACTACACACCACACTGTCCTGCCAGATAAACTGCTGATCACTACACACCACACTGTCCTGCCAGATAAACTGCTGATCAATACACACCACACTGTCCTGCCAGATAAACTGCTGATCACTACACACCACACTGTCCTGCCAGATAAACTGCTGATCACTACACACCACACTGTCCTGCCAGATAAACTGCTGATCACTACACACCACACTGTCCTGCCAGATAAACTGCTGATCACTACACACCACACTGTCCTGACAGATAAACTGATCACTACACACCACACTGTCCTGCCAGATAAACTGATCACTACACACCACACTGTCCTGCCAGATAAACTGCTGATCACTACACACCACACTGTCCTGCCAGATAAACTGCTGATCACTACACACCACACTGTCCTGACAGATAAACTGATCACTACACACCACACTGTCCTGACAGATAAACTGCTGATCACTACACACCACACTGTCCTGACAGATAAACTGCTGATCACTACACACCACGCTGTCCTGACAGATAAACTGCTGATCACTACACACCACACTGTCCTGCCAGATAAACTGCTGATCACTACACACCACACTGTCCTGCCAGATAAACTGCTGATCACTACACACCACACTGTCCTGCCAGATAAACTGCTGATCACTACACACCACACTGTCCTGACAGATAAACTGCTGCCTTATTATTATAGTTCAGGGCTCTACGTTGACATGTGTTCCTAAGTTTATATACTGAACAAAAATATAAACGCAACATGGAAAGTGTTGGTCCCATGTTTCATGCGGGATCGTCTGTGGGAGGGGGGTGCGGAGGTGTATTTCTGTCTGTAATAAAACCCTTTTGTGTGGAAAACCTAATTCTGATTGGCTGGGTCTTGTGCCCCAGTGGGTGGGCATATGGCAGCAGAACCTGCCCAGTCGTGAAATCCATCAATTAGGGCCTAATGAATATATTTCAATTGGCTTCTATGAACTGTAACTCAGTAAAATCTTTGAAGTTGTTGCATGTTGCGTTTATATGTTTTGTTGAGTATAGTTAGGAGCTGGGCAATTCCACAGTAACAGAATTACACCAGACTCTGATTTTTCATTTTAAAATGTGTGCAAAACAAAAACCATTGCTGCTTTAAAACCACGTTTGTGTTCATCAGTTCAACAACTGCAGGGTTTGAGCCCCGTTATTAAATATTAGTATTTACTGGTGTTAATCTGACCTGTCTCCTCCTCCTCTTTCACTTCAAAAACTGCATCCTCCTCTTCCTCTTTCACAGTAACATCCTCCTCCTCTTTCACTTCAAAAACTGCCTCCTCCTCTTCTTCTTTCACAGTAACATCCTCCTCCTCTTTCACTCTGAACGAGTCTTCCTCTTCTTTCACTGTAACGTCTTTCTCTTCTTCTTTCACTGTAACAGCCTCAGCCTCTACTTCTTGTTTTACTGTAACATCCTCCTCTTCCTTCTCCTCTTTCACGACAATGTTCAGCCCCAGAGCTTCTTTCTCCGTCCAGCAGACCTCCTCTTCTTTAACAGGAGGGGAGTAGTTTAGGGAGCTCATGTTCGGGGATGTTAGCTAGCTAGCTATCATTAGCGACTAGGCTAATGCTAATATAACCTGCCAGCTACTATAGCTGTCTAATAAACAATAACGTAATATTAAATTAAATAGGTTAACAAGTAGATACGACAGAAGTGTGTCTAAAACACAGTAGCTAATATAGACCGAAAGCGTATAAATAGCTTGAATCTTTCGGCTATGTTGGCTAGCAAGCTACCGAGGTGGTTGACGAGCTGTTTATGAAGAACCGTCCACTAGATTATACGTCACGCTGCAGCATCGCCTGAAAGACGCACATCGCCGTCTGCTGACTGGAGGGAAACGCAGTTGAGGATCACATTTTATTTCAGACAAAGATTATTTTACATGGATTTAATTAAATAATACTATTATATTGAGACATACAAAGACAGGAATGTGGTGATTGATTAGTGAGAATAAAAAATGTTTACTACAGCACATTTAAGGCAGTTTCATTAAGTCAAACTAAATCTTAATAAGTAGCTAGCTACTGTAGCTCTATACTGCTGCTACATGGTGTAACAATACATCATGTAGATGTATATAATGAACAGACTAGGTCTATACTGCTCCTACATGGTGTAACAATACATCATGTAGATGTATATAATGAACAGACTAGGTCTATACTGCTCCTACATGGTGTAACAATACATCATGTAGATGTATATAATGAACAGACTAGGTCTATACTGCTCCTACATGGTGTAACAATACATCATGTAGATGTATATAATGAACAGACTAGGTCTATACTGCTCCTACATGGTGTAACAATACATCATGTAGATGTATATAATGAACAGACTAGGTCTATACAGCTCCTACATGGTGTAACAATACATCATGTAGATGTATATAATGAACAGACTAGGTCTATACTGCTCCTACATGGCGTAACAATACATCATGTAGATGTATATAATGAACAGACTAGGTCTATACTGCTCCTACATGGTGTAACAATACATCATGTAGATGTATATAATGAACAGACTAGGTCTATACTGCTCCTACATGGCGTAACAATACATCATGTAGATGTATATAATGAACAGACTAGGTCTATACTGCTCCTACATGGTGTAACAATACATCATGTAGATGTATATAATGAACAGACTAGGTCTATACTGCTCCTACATGGTGTAACAATACATCATGTAGATGTATATAATGAACAGACTAGGTCTATACTGCTCCTACATGGTGTAACAATACATCATGTAGATGTATATAATGAACAGACTAGGTCTACACTGCTCCTACATGGTGTAACAATACATCATGTGCGTCTTTCAGGCGATGCTGCCAGCGTGACGTATAATCTAGTGGACGGTTCTTCATAAACAGCTCGTCAACCACCCCAACATAGCCGAAAGATTCAAGCTATTTATACGCTTTCGTGTATATTAGCCACTGTGTTTTAAACCCACTTCTGTCGTCTAGTTAGTTATCCGATTTAATTTCATATTTACGGTGTTGTTGTTATTATTCAGCTAGCGGGCTGGTTAAGTTAGCACTAGCCTAGCTAGCTAGCATTTTCGACCATGAGCTCACTGAGCTACTCTCCTCCTGCTAAAGAGGAGGTCTGCTGGACGGAGAAAGATGGTCTGTGGCTGAACGTTGTCGTGAAAGAGGAGGAAGAAGAGGATGTCACAATACAAAAACAAGTAGAGGGTGAGGCTGTTACCGTGAAAGAAGAAGAGAAAGACGTTTCAGTGAAAGAAGAGGAAGACGCGTTCAGAGTGAAAGAGGAGGAGGATGTTACAGTAAAACAAGAGGAAGAGAAAGAGGAGGATGTAGTTTTTGGAGTGAAGGAGGAGGATCATATGTGGATCCAGTGGATCCATATGAATGATCAATCCCCAGTAAGTGGCCAATAAAACAGAATGAATCACAGGTTAATGGATGCTCTCCAATTCAATCATTATACCAGACTGACTGGGAGATAACACTTCACTAGACTAACTGGGAGATTCCACTTCACTAGACCGACTGGGAGATACCACTTCACTAGACTGACTGGGAGATACCACTTCACTAGACCGACTGGGAGATACCACTTCACTAGACCGACTGGGAGATACCACTTCACTAGACTGACTGGGAGATACCACTTCACTAGACCGACTGGGAGATACCACTTCACTAGACCGACTGGGAGATACCACTTCACTAGACTGACTGGGAGA
This sequence comes from Salmo trutta, assembly GCF_901001165.1. NCBI lineage: Eukaryota > Metazoa > Chordata > Actinopteri > Salmoniformes > Salmonidae > Salmo > Salmo trutta. The sequence goes on along the minus strand of NW_021822911.1, from coordinate 1,748,047 downwards.
TACCACTTCACTAGACCGACTGGGAGATACCACTTCACTAGACCGACTGGGAGATACCACTTCACTAGACTGACTGGGAGATACCACTTCACTAGACCGACTGGGAGATACCACTTCACTAGACCGACTGGGAGATACCACTTCACTAGACTGACTGAGGAGGAGATTACTGTCAGATTGGAAGAAGACGAGGATGAAGAGGATGAAACTGGATATCTGGGCTCGGTTTCCCAAACGCATCTTAAGGCATCCAATGGTTCTAACGATAAACGGGCCCTGATTAACACTAGTAAGTACTGTCTTAAATACAGAGGCACAAACTCTGCAGTTGTTCAACTGATGTGTGGTGTTAAAGGGGAAATATGCAATAGCTACATCCATATTTAGACTTTTTCAATAATTTATTTATAGCCATTGATTCTTGAAGAATATAACACATGCCTCATGAGCTTAGTTCAACTGTTGTACCCCATCAGAACCCCAAATAAGCTTTTTTTTACTCCAATGTTTAGAAACAATGTAAATCAACATGCCTCAACATGGTTAAAACTATAATGTTGATATCATGGATGGTCGGTCCTTGCATCCATAGGTCTGTCTATGAATTAGAGACCAGTTACATTTCTCCAGACCCATCCGTCATCTTATTACCAAAACAGTGTTTTACTGCAGATTGGTTGATTTATTTTTATTTTTTTAAACAGCAACAAAATGGCTGCCCAGAGACTTGGCGTAACAGTTATAAGGTGTTGGCTTGACAGTTGCTGGACCCAGGTTTGAGTCCAGCTCAGGTTTGAGTCCAACCCCTTGAATTCACTACACTATGAATACAAGGACTGGCCATCCATGATGTCATAATGATAGTTTAACCAGGTTTCTAGGCTATATAGTATCTTCTAGAATTCATCCATGATGTCATAATGATAGTTTAAGCAGGTTTCTAGGCTATATAGTATATTCTAGAATTCATCCATGATGTCATAATGATAGTTTAACCAGGTTTCTAGGATATATAGTATATTCTAGAATTCATCCATGATGTCATAATGATAGTTTAACCAGGTTTCTAGGCTATATAGTATATTCTAGAATTCATCCATGATGTCATAATGATAGTTTAACCAGGTTTCTAGGATATATAGTATATTCTAGAATTCATCCATGATGTCATAATGATAGTTTAACCAGGTTTCTAGGCTATATAGTATATTCTAGAATTCATCCATAATGTCATAATGATTGTTTAACCAGGTTTCTAGGCGGGGGGATATATATATATTAGTATATTCTATAACTGCCAGAGAAGATTTCCTGGCCATTAACCAGGAATTAACCATTAATCACGTTATTAGAGCTGTTGATAAAAATTGGCTGAATATTACACAATGACTTTTCATGCCATTACATTAAAGGCAAGACATACCTAGATTCAATTACATTCATGAATTGGTTTGAAACCTTCGTTTTAAACCCTTCTCAAAGTTGGTGCCTTGACGGATTTGTAGAAAACGATTTGTCATAAAACGCTTTTTTATTTATTTAAATGTAACCTTTATTTAACTAGGCAAGTCAGTTAAGAACAAATTCTTATTTACAATGACTGCCTACCCCAGACAACGCTGGGCCAATTGTGCGCCGCCCTATGGGACTCCCAATCAAGGCCGGTTGTGATACAGCCTGGATTTGAACCAGGGCGCCTCAAGCATGCAGTGTCTTAGACCGCTGCGCCACTCGGGAGCCCCAAAGTCATGTTCTAGTGCTGTCCCCAACTAAAATAAATCTTGGTCAACCAAGAGTCATCTGTTCTTTCTACCAATCGCCCCATGTGTTTTAATAAAATCAACTATATGTACGTAACGTTTTTGATTAAATAATTAAGACACACATGTTACTTGAGGGAGCCAGTCATCAATATAACCTGACCAGAAGAAGAAATACTCTAGCCGACTGCCGTTTTGCTCCTGAAGTTTTCAGTAATAGACACCAGCGGTCATCAAACTTTTCCCAGTTGGAGTGCCAATGTATCTTAACCATTTCTAACGATCTGTGTGCCAGTTATGATTTTCATATGCACATTTTTGTGGAAGAGTTTCATTTAATTTATAATATAGTATCTCAAAATCATTGTCTGTGATTAACCTATATTCTATCTAAATGAAAGTTATACTAATCTACAAGTAACTATTATTGCCAACTATGTAAAAATAGCCTACATAAAGCCAACAAATATAAACATTGCAGCCTGCAGGTAGAAAATATCCTGATAAAAATAAATATCCTAGAAATCACCTATAAATCAGATCAGAGTTTCCCGCTCAAGTGAGTTTGGGACAGACACAGCTGTCGGCTATTTGTGCAAAGGATAAGAAGTAATCAGGTATTTTGACATTTCCACTGGATCAGAGCATTACATTTTTCCCTTTCATGCCGAGTGGAAATATTTTACGAAAATACTTTGAGGAACTATTGTCGTACGCAATTGATTTTGATTAGACTTTGTTTACTTGCTGTTTGAGGTGAAGAAAAAAATAAATTGAGAAGCTCCACAGCTCATTAGTGGTGGTGCATTAAGACAATCAGAAATACTATCAGACATCCCCAAATGGGCACATTTATAGACCTACATTTGCACACAGGCCAGGTAGACTAGTCCTACTTCTATATGTGTAACCAGGTAGACTAGTCCTACTTCTATATGTGTAACCAGGTAGACTAGTCCTACTTCTATATGGGTAACCAGGTAGACTAGTCCTACTTCTATATGTGTAACCAGGTAGACTAGTCCTACTTCTATATGTGTAACCAGGTAGACTAGTCCTACTTCTATATGTGTAACCAGGTGTGTGTCCTTACTCAACATTGAAAGGAGTGTTTCAAACAAAAGACAATTAATAAATTGACAACAATCTTGCGGGGTAAGGTCTGGGTGGTCTGCCAGGGGCCGTTTCATTTAGGGGCCGTTTGGGTCAGTTGGGGAATGATTGTATTTCCCCATAGTATGTTGTACCGAAGTTGACCGACTGAAAGGGAGTGTAACTTTATGACTATAATTACTGTTCCCTGAAGGAGGGAAACGAGGTACAACACCTTCCTGGGTCGGTGAAGAGCGGTATTACATTTAAGGAATAAATCCAAGCCTCACTCTCATCACCTGTGGAAGGCGGGGCTTCCAGCGAGGCGTGGATTTGATTGTATGTTGTACCTAGTTTCCCTCCTGTTTCATATATTGCTGTTCACTGAACCCTATGATCACTTGGCTACATAGCTGATGCCTGCTGGACTGTTCATTAATCATGGTACTCCATTTTGTTTGTTTTGGTTATCTGTCGGCCCCAGCCTCGAATTCAGGCCCTGTGTGTATTTAACTGACCCTCTCTGCCCATGCATCGCCATTTTACCAGTTGTTGTTGTCTTAGCAGATGAACTGTTGTTGTCTTACCCGTTGTTGTCTTTGCTAGCTATCCCAATCAACACCTGTGATTGCTTTATGCCTTGCTTTATGTCTCTCTAATGTCAATATGCCTTGTATACTGTTGTTTAGGGTAGTTATCATTGTTTTATTTTACTGCAGAGCCCCTAGTCCCACTCAGCATGCCTCAGAGAACTCTTTTGTCCCACCTCCCACACATGCGGTGACCTCACCTAGCATAACTGGTGCCTCCAGAGATGGAACCTCTCTTATCGTCACTCAATGCCTAGGCTTACCTCCACTGTACCTGCACCCTACCATACCCCTGTCTGTACATTATGCCTTGAATCTATCCTACCACGCCCAGAAATCTGCTCCTTTTATTCTCTGTTCCCAACGCACTATACGACCAGTTCTGATAGCCTTTAGCCGTAGCCTTATCCTACTCCTCCTCTGTTCCTCTGGTGATGTAGAGGTTAACCCAGGCCCTGCAGCCCCCTGCACCGCTCCCATTCCCCAGGTTCTTATAGCCTTTAGCTGTACCCTTATCCTACTCCTCCTCTGGTGATGTAGAGGTTAACCCAGGCCCTGTGTGATGTCCTGGCCGTGTCTGAATCCTGGCTTAGGAAGGCAATAATATATTGGTCATATATTTTGATACATTGAATGTTGATATTGTGAACCTATGTTATATATTTGTACCTCATGTTTAATGAAGTGATGTCACTAAGTACTTCCCCAATATATACAGTGCAGTCGGAAAGTATTCAGACCCCTTCACTTTTTCTACATTTTGTTACGTTACAGCCTTATTCTAAAATGGATTAAATCATTTTTTCCCTCATCAATCTACACACAATACCCCATAAGACATCACATTGCCCCATAATGACATCACGTTGCCCCATAATGACATCACAATACCCTATAATGACATCACAATACCCCATAATGACAAAGCAAAAACAGGTAAATAAATGAAACATTTTGATTTTCTTTCAAAAACAAGGACATTTCTAAGTGACCCCAAACTTTTTGTATAGACCTAGGCTGTTCATTATATACATCTACATGATGTATTGTTACACAATGTAGGAGCAGTATAGACTTAGTCTGTTCATTACATACATCTATATGATGTATTGTTACACCAACAAAAAAAGGGAGATTATATTATTTTATACTAATACAATTGCTCAGAGAAAGAGATTTAGTGTAACATGTAATTCTCAAAAGGTAGGGGTCTGAATTATTGCCACCCATGTTTTCAATACTCCAGCACTCTCCCCTTGGGAGGATAACGACACTGAAATGTTTTATGAGATTAGAGAACACATTGGGTGGGATCTTAAACCCTTCCTCCAAACAGAATCTCTCCAGGTCCTTGTTTTATTTAGTCTGCGCTTATGGACTGCCCTGTTCAATTCAAACCACAGGTTTTCAATGGAGTTCAAGTCTGAAGACTGAGATGGCCATTGAAAATGTGGATTTTGTGCCCAATTAACCATTTCTTTGTGGATATTGATGTGTCTTGCTGGAAGATCCACTTATAGCCAAGTTTCAGCCTCCTAGCAGAGAGGGAACCAGGTTATGGGCTAAAATATCCTGGTAATGGGTAAAGTTTATTTATTTATTTCATACAGTAATTTTAGCTCATCTTTATCAAGGGTATCAATAACTAGGTGCCTATTTTGATATATAGTCATTTGACTGAATCAGAAATACAGATGTGAAGTAGAGGTTAAGTTTGTTTTAAATGTTCATTAAAAATCTGAACTAAACAAACAACACTTGTTGTTCTTTGTACGTGTTGATATAATATTCATATTTAATGAAGAGAGAAAAACGTTTCCCTAAACTGCTTTATAATATTATAATTCAATGAAGAAGAAAAATAGTTTTCCCTCCTCAACTGCGTTTCCTCCCTCCAGACAGCAGATGGCGATATGTGTCTTTCAGGCGATGTTTCTAGTGTGACGTATAATCTAGTGGACGGAACGCTTTTTCAACAACTGCAGCCACCTCGGTAGCTCGCTAGTCAACAAAGTCGGAACATTCAAGTTCTTTAGACAATTTCGTGGCTTAATTGCCACTGTGATTTAAACATAGTACTCCATTTTATGTCATATTTACGTTGTAAGTCAGCTAGCTGGCTGGTTAAGTTAGCACTAGTCTAGTCGCTAATGCTAACTAGCTATTATCCTCGACCATGAGTTCAATAAGCTACTCTCCTCCTGCTAAAGAAGAAGAGGTCTGCTGGACGGAGAAAGATGGTCTCGTGAAAGAGGGGAAGGAAGAGAAAGATGTTACAATACAAAAACAAGTAGAGGGTGAGGCTGTTACAGTGAAAGAAGAAGAGAAAGACGTTACAGTAAAAGAAGAGGAAGAAGATGCAGTTTTTGGAGTGGAGGATGAAGTGAAAGAAGATGAAGACGTTTTTGGAATGAAGGATGAAGAGGGGGAGATTACTGTCACATTAGAGGAGGACGAAGAAGAGAAGACTGGAGATCTGGTTAACACCAGTAAATACAGTGAGTACTATCATATAAAACAGGGACATTGATCTGATTAACACCAGTAAATACAGTGAGTACTATCTAATAAAACAGGGACATTGATCTGATTAACACCAGTAAATACAGTGAGTACTATCTAATAAAACAGGGACATTGATCTGATTAACACCAGTAAATACAGTGAGTACTATGTAATAAAACAGGGACATTGATCTGGTTAACACCAGTAAATACAGTGAGTACTATCTATTAAAACAGGGACATTGATCTGATTAACACCAGTAAATACAGTGAGTACTATCTTATAAAACAGGGACACAAACCATTTTCAAGTCTTGCCATAGACTTTCAAGACGATTTAAGTCCAAACTGTAACTAGGCCACTCAGGAACATTCAATGTCATCTTGGTCAGCTCCTCCAGTGTAGATTTGGCCTTGTGGTTTAGGTTATTGTCCTGTTAGGACAGTTTTTTTGTATTCAGATCTCTGAAATGCTCTCTACCTACGTAACATTTAGTGTCTCCTTATGTTACGCTGGGAAAACAGTTTTCATGGGCACAGAAATACTAAATCATTTCAGTTTACTAAATCCAATGGTTCTAACCGAGAGTCACCTTAACTTTATTGACAACACCCAAATGGATACTGTCATTAATGTGGTTCTTCAATAATTACACATAATACTGTAGCTGTTTAGTTCCAGTCACATGTTCAACTATCATCAGCTGATCCAGGAAATCATTTTCTGAATGACAGTCACATGACAAACATCACGACATGCAACAACAACCAAAGTGCTTCTTCATTCATTATTCTGGTAAAGACAGTTATGCTGTGCTCCACGTTGGATCCAACATCCCTAACAAATTGATGTTTATAATGCGTTATTGTCTGATTGATTTACTGTAGAGTCTCGTTAGTCTGTTTGGACACAGAGATACTTAGCTCATAATGTGTAGAGAACTGTTCCTTGATGGATAGGCTATTGTACAACACACAGAGATATTTTCCTTTATTCAGGACATTTAGAATGACAACACATTACAGAGTAGCCTAGTGGGATTATTCACAAAATGATCTGGTGATCAGGTTATGAAATGTCATGACAAAGACATTTTAGTTTCCATGTTTCACCTATAATGTTAAATGATTTATAGTCCTAGGTCTATGTTATTGTTAGGTGAAGTTATGGGTCTTACAGTTGGTCTATGTTATTGTTAGGTGAAGTTATGGGCCAATTTGTTAAACACTTAGTGTACAAACCCTCATTGTCAGGCTGATGGCAAAGCTAGCCAAAGAGCATTTTACTGGTTGAAGTGTTTTTTAAGTATAAATCAGTTGATATGCGACAATAACACAAACATGTTAAGCAGGTGATTCAAGCGAGTCTTACAATTATAATCCATATTTAATATGAAATGCACTCATAAGCAACCTGTAAATGGAGGCTATATTTGCTGTCAGCCTATGAGAACTCCCCTGAGTTTAACCCCACGGTGGTGAATTAGTGAATAGACACAGAGCTTAATGTGAGTTTCCTTGAGTAGCACTCCTGATCTAGTGCTGTAATATTCAGAATACATTGTGAAAACTAAAATCTTTGCTCACTATTTTTTGCTCCATGCAGATATACTACATCCATAACTAGTGGTTTCCTCATTACCAGATATACTACATCCATAACTAGCGGTTTCCTCATTACCAGATATACTACATCCATAACTAGTGGTTTCCTCATTACCAGATATACTACATCCATAACTAGTGGTTTCCTCATTACCAGATATACTACATCCATAACTAGTGGTTTCCTCATTACCAGATATACTACATCCATAACTAGTGGTTTCCTCATTACCAGATATACTACATCCATAACTTGTGGTTTCCTCATTAGCAGATATACTACATCCATAACTAGTGGTTTCCTCATTAGCAGATATACTACATCCATAACTAGTGGTTTCCTCATTACCAGATATACTACATCCATAACTAGTGGTTTCCTCATTAGCAGATATACTACATCCATAACTAGTGGTTTCCTCATTACCAGATATACTACATCCATAACTAGTGGTTTCCTCATTACCAGATATACTACATCCATAACTAGTGGTTTCCTCATTACCAGATATACTACATCCATAACTAGTGGTTTCCTCATTAGCAGATATACTACATCCATAACTAGTGGTTTCCTCATTACCAGATATACTACATCCATAACTAGTGGTTTCCTCATTACCAGATATACTACATCCATAACTAGTGGTTTCCTCATTACCAGATATACTACATCCATAACTAGTGGTTTCCTCATTACCAGATATACTACATCCATAACTAGTGGTTTCCTCATTACCAGATATACTACATCCATAACTAGTGGTTTCCTCATTACCAGATATACTACATCCATAACTAGTGGTTTCCTCATTACCAGATATACTACATCCATAACTAGTGGTTTCCTCATTACCAGATATACTACATCCATAACTAGTGGTTTCCTCATTACCAGATATACTACATCCATAACTAGTGGTTTCATCATTACCAGATATACTACATCCATAACTAGCTGTTTCCTCATTAGCAGGGAGGTGTTTCTGCAATCAAATTGTGTGCGTATTGCCCTCGTGCTGCAATTTTAGCAAACACATAAAGGGGCCTAAAGGAGACCAAAAGTCGTCTGGCACACTGCTTAGGATTTCAACAACTTTAATAACTTATTTCTAGTTACTACTAATGTGAAAACAAGACAAAATATGATTGTTGCTAAGTTAACTGTCTTAATGGTCAAATAATTTAACAGAAGTCAACTGTTGTACAACTTCATGGGTATGATCTGGGCATCACCTTTTACCTCAAATAAACAGTGGATTTCTGCTGTTGTGGGCCTTTAACCGTCTGTCTGACTTTGTCGTTCACACAGGAGAGATACTTCACTATCGTGGATCCTCTGGGGAGCCTCAGCAACATCATGATGCTGACGAGGCAGAGAAGAGTCTCTCCAGATCAGAACACCTCAAGAAACACCAGCAAGTTCACACAGGAGAGAAATCTCACTGCTGCTCTGACTGTGGGGAAAGATTCAATTCTTCACCAGGCCTTAAAATACATCAAAGAATTCACACTGGAGAGAAATCTTATGGCTGTGATCAATGTGGGAAGAGTTTTATTCGGCTACAAACCCTGAAATCACACCAGAGAACACACACAGGAGAGAAACCTTATGGCTGTGATCAATGTGGGAAGAGTTTTACTGACTCTAGCAGTCTGACTCAACACCAGAGAATACACACAGGAGAGAAACCTTATAGCTGTGATCAATGTGGGAAGAGTTTTTGTCAATCTACCCATCTGACAGTGCACCAGAAAAGACACACAGGAGAGAAATCTTATAGCTGTACTCAATGTGGGAAGAGTTTTGTTACATCTATCCAGCTCACATTACACCAGAGAACACACACAGGAGAGAAACCTTATAGCTGTGGTCAATGTGGGAAGAGTTTCACTAACTCTAGCAGTCTGACTAAACACCAGAGAACACACACAGGAGAAAAACCTTATAGCTGTGGTCAATGTGGGAAGAGTTTTGTTGAATCTGGCAATCTGACTCAACACCAGAGAATACACACAGGAGAGAAATCTTATAGCTGTGATCAATGTGGGAAGAGTTTTACTAACTCTAGCAGTCTGACTCAACACCAGAGAATACACACAGGAGAAAAACCTTATAGCTGTGGTCAATGTGGGAAGAGTTTTTGTCTATCTACCCATCTGACAGTGCACCAGAAAAGACACACAGGAGAGAAATCTTATAGCTGTACTCAATGTGGGAAGAGTTTTGTTACATCTATCCAGCTCACATTACACCAGAGAACACACACAGGAGAGAAACCTTATAGCTGTGGTCAATGTTGGAAGAGTTTTACTAACTCTAGCGGTCTGACTAAACACCAGAGAATACACACAGGAGAGAAACCTTATAGCTGTGATCAATGTGGGAAGAGTTTTGTTCAATCTGGCCATCTGACTCAACACCAGAGAATACACACACGAGAAATCTTATAGCTGTTGTCAATGTGGAAAGAGTTTTACAAACTCTAGCAGTCTGACTAAACTAGCTGTTTTCTACAAGTTGTCCTCTAACAAGTGATGTACACATTATTCCCAGATTCCGTGTGTTTTTTGAGCTGTTAGTTTTAACAGGACTTGCAACCTCATCTCCCTCCTCTCGCACAATTGATTTCAACATGATATCGATGAGTTATGACAAATAAGTGTTGTGTTCCTTTGTTTAGCGACCCCTAAATTTAAATGCATCTCTCCAAAATGTAGCTGACTGTCTTCTGCAGGTTGTCATCTAATCAGTGAGGTGAAATATATCTCCCATTTCCAAGTGTTTTAGTTGTGCTAGTTTCAACAGCACATACAACCTGATTTTCACCCTAATCGATATCAGTGATTTATTGCTACTTGTCAAAACAACAGCGTTTTTGGTGCTTGTGTCCATGGTGAGGACAATTTAGTTTCTGATTGTCTCAAGGTTGGGCAGTCAAAAAGATTTGTGTTTAGCCAGTGAGTTGCCATGGATCTTATTTTGACTGCACGTTTTTCCGTATTGGAGATTAGTTTTGTTTGGGCTCGTTCCAAAGGGACCGTAGTTCTAGAAGCTAGTGAGTTTTTCAAAAATTAAGGTTGTAGAAAAATATATATTTAGAAATGTTCTAGAAGCTAGTGTTTTTTTTTTCTTCTTGTTTTTAATTGTTGACAGCCAGTAGACACCATGTTTATATTGGTGAAGGTGAATCATGGTAGTTGATTATAATGTGAAATGGAAGTTGTTTTCTGTTGGTGGTGAGCAAACTTGTCCAACAACAATATAGGATATATTTGTTGTCTTAAGGTGTTACAGGCTTTGGTTTTTCCATTTATGTTTTGAGGTTTGGATTTTAGCACGTCTAGCTTGTTAGCACGTCTAGCTCGTTAGCACGTCTAGCTCGTTAGCACGTCTAGCTCGTTAGCACGTCTAGCTCGTTAGCACGTCTAGCTCGTTAGCACGTAGGACGCACTGATTGGTGTCACCTCGTTAGTCAGTATGTGTTCCACCTGTGCTGGCTTGTCCATCTCGTTAGTGGGAAGGTGTTTCACCTGAGCTGGTCCAGGTTCTATTTAAGAGTGTCTGGCCCAGTGCTCCAGTTGTCTTGATACATGTGGAGAGTCAACACCTTTAGTTGCTCCACCTTTTTGGTTTGCTTCCTGTCTTTAGGTTTGGTGTGGGTTTTTCTTTTGTTTCTCTCTTCTTGGGCAGATTTAGTGGGTCTCATGGTGGGTGTCTTTTACGTCCCAGTTGTTGTTACTAGTCAACTTTCAGTGGACACTGTGAGAGCAAAATTGCAAGATTATGTTATAATACTTTTATTGCATCAAATGGTTGTTTTATGCAACAGAATAGAGGGTTCTTATAACTATTGTGTCTGTGTTCTACTGAGGAAGGGCCTCTGGGAGAAAACTCTGACAGGAGATTTACAATGTCTTTTGGGTGATAAAACCTAAAGAGACTGCATTCCAGAGCATGAGTTAATGTTTCTGTTCTATATGGTACCAGGGAGAGATGACCCCAGGGCCAGACCCTGGTCTCTACACAAAGAGTACTGTTTCTACAGCAGATACTGTCTGCTGAGAATTATAAGTATCTTTCACACAAATCTTAACCTTGTGACCCGTTCTATACATCTGTTGTTTGTCATGTAGGTTGAAAGGGGTGCAAAAGACCTTGGTACTTTTGTCTCAGGGCTCTCAATGAATCATCTGGGGGTGATTCGTCGACCAGCCATCATTATCGTAGGGCACTCAATTGATTCACTTTATAATTGTATGTTGTATTGACCTGCTCCCTTATTATTAAGTGAATAAAGATTTAGTTTAAGTATAACTCTGACTTGTGTGATAAGTTTGTCTCATTTGATATTAAAGAAATTAACAAACACATTTGGCGATGGGAACGTGAATCTTGACTTGGTGACTGACAACCTGGGTAAATGACCTGGCTCCTGACGACCTGGGTAAATGACCTGGGTAAATGACCTGGGTAAATGACCTGGCTCCTGACGACCTGGGTAAATGACCTGACTCCTGACGACCTGGGTAAATGGTGCACGAGGGATCCCTCTAACTTGGGATCTGAGGGAGACCACACTTCGGGAACAGAGCAGATGAACCCACCTTTGATCTGAGAGGATACCACAACTCAAACCTAGTTTTTTTTTAAAGAATGAGGTGAGCAAAACATGCAAGTGCAGGCTCAGAGTGTGTATTCCTGTGTGTGATATATTTAGGCTGAATATCGATATAAGATATATATCCTGATATTTTTTCTGCAAAGTGAGAGCAAATGTTCAGTCAAAGTCAAAGCCAGATATGACATGTCTCAAGTAGTTTTATTGAAACCAGCTATTTCAGTGAACAGTTGAAAAATCAAATGAATAAATAATAAACAGGGCTCTTCACCTGGTTCAGATTAAATGCTCAGCTGTTCAAATAAAAATAACATGTAAACATAAACACTGTATAACAACAGGAGAACCTTTTTTGAAATCAAAGCTCCATAAGGTGCACATTTAAATAAATAAAAATATCTTCAACAAAAATAGCCTATAAAATAAAATAGGCCTATCTTTTTCTGAAATAAATATTATATATATTTATGAGAAAAGGCAACTTTTTTTTAGTTTGACAACTTTTAAATGGCTTATTAAAATCAAATTACAGATTTCTTCTCCTTTCTAACAAATCCACAGATGCAAATAACAAACATTACAAAATAATAAAATATGACAAACCCTAGTAAGGACAGCAATTATATATAAATAAAGAACAAAATAAAGTGCTCAGTTTGAGAAAATGTTTTTTTAAACATCAGCCTGAGATTACCATTTGCTTTTTGTTAACTCAATTTCTTATCTGAACAGCCTCAACAAGTTGCACAAGAAACAGACTATCAACTCAATAAACATTTCCCCTCTTTTTTTACTTTGATAAACAGTAATGCTGTCTTGAGGTAGACATTCGAAGACAAGCGTGTCCTCCTTCGTTTAAAGATTTTGTGCGAGAAACACCAGCCTGTCAACGGCATCCGGCTTCAGAGATGCTCTGTGGCAGGTCACGATATTGCCACTGCAGCTGAAAACCCTTTCGGAGGGTGAACTGGTAGCTGGTACCAAGAGATACTTTTTTGCCAGGTGGCTCAGAGCTGGAAAGACAACTTCATGATCCTTCCACCACTTGAGGGGATCAGTGTCACTCTCCACACTTGCTGACTGCAAGTAACTTGACAGTTCATTTTCAATAGCCTCCCTCTTGGTTGGTGGCGCAGTGGTGGTGGCTGTGCGCTGCTTGAAGAAGCTTGCCAGTGTCTTAGCTTTTGGTGCCACTGCTGCTTCTCCATCTGCAGGCACAGTTGGCACACGTAGGTGAGGCGGTTGACAGCTGCTCTGATCAGCCAGTAGCGTCTCCACCTCCAAGACAGCTCTGTGCTTCAATGCATCAACTTTTTCACTTGGGATATAGGTGGCCCTGAAGCGTGGATCCACAAATGAAGCCATCTCCAATAGGTCAGTAGTGGCTGGGTCAGAATACTTGCGGTTGAGGTACTCAACAATGCTGGTCTTGATCGATTTGCAAAGCTCGCTATCACCCTCTTCACATGCCAGGAGACTGTCGTTAAAAAGGTGCAGCACAGGTTTTACATATGATAGAGTGACGTACTCCTCACCTGACAAAGCATCGGTAAAGTCCTGGAGAAGTTTCAGGACCTTTTGGACTGCTTCTAGGAGCTCTAAGTCCTGCCAGGTAGGGACAAGGTGCCTGGTCTTTTTGTCATTAGACAGGACTTTGGCCAGTGCTCCTTCCTGCTCCAGGACTCTCTCTATCATCTGCTGCCTTGATCCCCAGCGTGTGGCAGACTCGGTTATGAGTTGGTGACTTGGCAGACCCAGCTGAATCTGGACTTCAGCAAGATGTCTCCTTTTCTTCCAGCTGTACCAAAAACAGCTTACAATTCTCTTGCACAGAGAAATGGCCCGGTTGACGCGCTTGTCATTCATGCCATGTCCTGTCAGAATCATAAAAAAACTATTAAACAAATGTGCTTATGCGAGAAATTTGACTCTGTTTTCACTTTAACACACTCATACAACTAAGTGCTTTCCAAAATCAAGCTTTAGAAATATTCTACATTAATATTTTCTTGTTTCATAGTTTATTTTTTTAATCAAAGCCAGTCCTAATCATAAATATCAAATATTATATTCATTTATTTTCTGAATTTTAATCCTGTAAGTGATTTTTATGTATTATTATTTTTGTATAATTTATAAATGATGACTATACTGTATGTACATTTACTCATGTTTCGTTCTTGTTGTTGTTCTTAGTATTTATGCTTAGTATTTAATGCTACTTCATATTTCTACTCCACTAAAAACTCCACAATGTTTAGGCCGACCTACGTGTCAACATTAGTTTCTAGTTACTTTGCAGTTGGCTCTTTCAATCCAGAGAAAAAACTATAGTCTATCATAATAACTAAATATGTTACCTTGATGATATCAACAGGCTAACCAGCATTTTAAAGTCATAATTACCTCACCTTTACCAGCTGTAACATTAAAGTGGTAAACACATCAATGCATCACTAATTCTTATCCAATAACCTAATAAATATGGTTCTGAAATCTACCATCCTGTATTGTAAGTGATTTTACTTTTACCACTTTATGTTTTGTGTTTTATTAATCAATTTTTTGGCCAAGACAGCAGCATAAAACAAAAAAGGTGGCAGACAGACACAAAGGAAAATAATGAAAAACTAATATTTTAATGTTTTTTTCTTTAAAGTACTTTATGTTTTGTGTTTTATTAATCCATTTTTTGGCCAAGACAGCAGCATAAAACAAAAAAAGTTGCAGACAAGACACAAAGGAAAATAATGAAAAACTAATATTTTAATCTACTTAATCAATTTTTGGCCAAGACAGCAGCATAAAACCAAAAAAGTTGCAGACAAGACACAAAGGAAAATAATGAAAAACTAATATTTGAATATGTTTTATTAATCTACTTAATCAATTTTTGGCCAAGACAGCAGCAAAAACCCTAAAAAAGTTTTAGACAAGACACAAAGGAAAAAAGAATGAAAAAGTAATATTGTAATCAGTAAAATGTGTGAATAGTCCTTAAAACACTGCACTCCCCAATAGCCAAGTGTAGTCTGACCGAAGCACTGCATCCTCAGCCGCTCGTTCAGCTCCACCGCTTTGACCACGTTGCTCCCGTTGTCGGTTGTTATAGCAACCGGATGCTTTTCTCGGGAGTTTCCCAGCTTGCGTCCTGCAAGGCCTCAGCTATATGCTCACCGGTGTGATCCTGGGGGGGGAAATAACTTGTTTTGGAGACGACACGACGCTGTTTTCATCATCATCATCTCAGGCTCACATGTCCTGCTCGACCACATATCGCTGGTCAACGCAAAATGGGTCCCGTTAGCGAGCCGGTCAGCAAGGCTCTGCCTGACTTCAGTGGACATTTGTGGCAGTGCTTCTCGTGCAAAGTAGTTGGGAAGAAGCTCATATCTCGGGTCCATAGTTTTCAGTAGCTTTTTGAATCCGACTTGTTCCACAGTTGCAACAGGGACCATATCTTTAGCAATGTGATAGGACACCGCTTTAGTTATAGTACACCACTTGCCAATTTTCTTTTCATTAGGCACCACACTGCGGGAAAATGAAGTTTGCAGTGAGCTTTGTTTCGGGGCTGGAGCTTTTTCGGGTTGTCGACGGCTTGCGGCTGGGGCTTCTGCAGCGCGCAGTTTCACACACTCTTCGTATTGCAGTTTGTGCCACTGTTTTAGGTGGTGAAAAAGATTTGTAGTGCTGGAACTTTTTTTTATGGCACTGCCTACATATAACGTGATTTTGTTGCTCATCTGATACTTTGAATCCGAACCATCTCCAAATGACTGAGCCAATGCATTTTCTTTTACTAACCAATTCCTCGTCAAAACGCTCCGCAGACGCTGTTGCTTCCTCCATGTTTGTTGAAGTGTCTGTTCCTGCCCCTCCGCCCTCTGTGCATGAAAGAGGAGGCGCGGGGAGCAGCGCAGAGAGCTCCGGGTCTGCAGCTTGCTTGGAGCAAGGATCAAAGCGCACATTTCAACTATATCGATATATGCGAAATGGTCTAATTTCATATCACATTTAAAATATATATTGATATATTTTTTATATCGATATATCGCCCAGCCCTAAATTCACTGTAACAGCCTCACCCTCTACTTCTTGTTTTACTGTAACATCCTCCTCTTCCTTCTCCTCTTTCACGACAATGTTCAGCCCCAGAGCTTCTTTCTCCGTCCAGCAGACCTCCTCTTCTTTAACAGGAGGAGAGTAGTTTAGGGAGCTCATGTTCGGGGATGTTAGCTAGCTAGCTATCATTAGCGACTAGGCTAATGCTAACTTAACCAGCCAGATACTATAGCTGACTAATAAAAAAATAACGTAATATTAAATTAAATAGGTTAACAAGTAGATACGACAGAAGTGTGTCTAAAACACAGTAGCTAATATAGACCGAAAGCGTATAAATAGCTTGAATCTTTCGGCTATGTTGGCTAGCAAGCTACCGAGGTGGTTGACGAGCTGTTTATGAAGAACCGTCCACTAGATTATACGTCACGCCCAGCCCTATTAGACTCTGAAACCAGGTTAATGGTGTGTATTAGACTCTGAAACCAGGTTAATGACAGATGGTGTGTATTAGACTCTGAAACCAGGTTAGTGGTGTGTATTAGACTCTGAAACCAGGTTAATGACAGATGGTGTGTATTAGACTCTGAAACTAGGTTAGTGGTGTGTATTAGACTCTGAAACCAGGTTAATGGTGTGTATTAGACTCTGAAACCAGGTTAATGACAGATGGTGTGTATTAGACTCTGAAACCAGGTTAATGGTGTGTATTAGACTCTGAAACCAGGTTAATGGTGTGTATTAGACTCTGAAACCAGGTTAATGACAGATGGTGTGTATTAGACTCTGAAACCAGGTTAATGGTGTGTATTAGACTCTGAAACCAGGTTAATGGTGTGTATTAGACTCTGAAACCAGGTTAATAACAGATGGTGTGTATAAGACTCTGTAACCAGGTTAATGACAGATGGTGTGTATTAGACTCTGAAACCAGGTTAATGGTGTGTATTAGACTCTGAAACCAGGTTAATGGTGTGTATTAGACTCTGAAACCAGGTTAATGACAGATGGTGTGTATTAGACTCTGAAACCAGGTTAATGGTGTGTATTAGACTCTGTAACCAGGTTAATGGTAGATGGTGTGTATTAGACTCTGAAACCAGGTTAATGACAGATGGTGTGTATTAGACTTTGAAACCAGGTTAATGACAGATGGTGTGTATTAGACTCTGAAACCAGGTTAATGGTGTGTATTAGACTCTGAAACCAGGTTAATGACAGATGGTGTGTATTAGACTCTGAAACCAGGTTAATGGTGTGTATTAGACTCTGAAACCAGGTTAATGACAGATGGTGTGTATTAGACTCTGAAACCAGGTTAATGGTGTGTATTAGACTCTGAAACCAGGTTAATGGTGTGTATTAGACTCTGAAACCAGGTTAATGGTGTGTATTAGACTCTGAAACCAGGTTAATAACAGATGGTGTGTATAAGACTCTAAAACCAGGTTAATAACAGATGGTGTGTATTAGACTCTGAAACCAGGTTAATGGTGTGTATTAGACTCTGAAACCAGGTTAATGACATATGGTGTGTATTAGACTCTGAAACCAGGTTAATGACAGATGGTGTGTATTAGACTCTGAAACCAGGTTAATGGTGTGTATTAGACTCTGAAACCAGGTTAATGGTGTGTATTAGACTCTGAAACCAGGTTAATTGTGTGTATTAGACTCTGAAACCAGGTTAATGGTGTGTATTACACTCTGAAACCAGGTTAATGTTGTGTATTAGACTCTGAAACCAGGTTAATGACAGATGGTGTGTATTAGACTCTGAAACCAGGTTAATAACAGATGGTGTGTATTAGACTCTGAAACCAGGTTAATGGTGTGTATTAGACTCTGAAACCAGGTTATTGACAGATGGTGTGTATTAGACTCTGAAACCAGGTTAATGGTGTGTATTAGACTCTGTAACCAGGTTAATGACAGATGGTGTGTATTAGACGCTGAAACCAGGTTAATGACAGATGGTGTGTATTAGACTCTGAAACCAGGTTAATGGTGTGTATTAGACTCTGAAACCAGGTTAATGACAGATGGTGTGTATTAGACTCTGAAACCAGGTTAATGACAGATGGTGTGTATTAGACTCTGAAACCAGGTTAATGGTGTGTATTAGACTCTGAAACCAGGTTAATGGTGTGTATTAGATTTTGAAACCAGGTTAATAACAGGTGGTGTGTATTAGACTCTGAAACCAGGTTAATGACAGATGGTGTGTATTAGACTCTGAAACCAGGTTAATGGTGTGTATTAGACTCTGAAACCAGGTTAATGGTGTGTATTAGACTCTGAAACCAGGTTAATGACAGATGGTGTGTATTAGACTCTGAAACCAGGTTAATGGTGTGTATTAGACTCTGTAACCAGGTTAATGGTAGATGGTGTGTATTAGACTCTGAAACCAGGTTAATGACAGATGGTGTGTATTAGACTTTGAAACCAGGTTAATGACAGATGGTGTGTATTAGACTCTGAAACCAGGTTAATGGTGTGTATTAGACTCTGAAACCAGGTTAATGACAGATGGTGTGTATTAGACTCTGAAACCAGGTTAATGGTGTGTATTAGACTCTGAAACCAGGTTAATGACAGATGGTGTGTATTAGACTCTGAAACCAGGTTAATGGTGTGTATTAGACTCTGAAACCAGGTTAATGGTGTGTATTAGACTCTGAAACCAGGTTAATGGTGTGTATTAGACTCTGAAACCAGGTTAATAACAGATGGTGTGTATAAGACTCTAAAACCAGGTTAATAATAGATGGTGTGTATTAGACTCTGAAACCACGTTAATGGTGTGTATTAGACTCTGAAACCAGGTTAATGACAGATGGTGTGTATTAGACTCTGAAACCAGGTTAATGACAGATGGTGTGTATTAGACTCTGAAACCAGGTTAATGGTGTGTATTAGACTCTGAAACCAGGTTAATGGTGTGTATTAGACTCTGAAACCAGGTTAATTGTGTGTATTAGACTCTGAAACCAGGTTAATGGTGTGTATTACACTCTGAAACCAGGTTAATGTTGTGTATTAGACTCTGAAACCAGGTTAATGACAGATGGTGTGTATTAGACTCTGAAACCAGGTTAATAACAGATGGTGTGTATTAGACTCTGAAACCAGGTTAATGGTGTGTATTAGACTCTGAAACCAGGTTATTGACAGATGGTGTGTATTAGACTCTGAAACCAGGTTAATGGTGTGTATTAGACTCTGTAACCAGGTTAATGACAGATGGTGTGTATTAGACGCTGAAACCAGGTTAATGACAGATGGTGTGTATTAGACTCTGAAACCAGGTTAATGGTGTGTATTAGACTCTGAAACCAGGTTAATGACAGATGGTGTGTATTAGACTCTGAAACCAGGTTAATGACAGATGGTGTGTATTAGACTCTGAAACCAGGTTAATGGTGTGTATTAGACTCTGAAACCAGGTTAATGACAGATGGTGTGTATTAGACTCTGAAACCAGGTTAATGGTTTGTATTAGACTCTGAAACCAGGTTAATGGTGTGTATTAGATTTTGAAACCAGGTTAATAACAGGTGGTGTGTATTAGACTCTGAAACCAGGTTAATGACAGATGGTGTGTATTAGACTCTGAAACCAGGTTAATGGTGTGTATTAGACTCTGAAACCAGGTTAATGGTGTGTATTAGACTCTGAAACCAGGTTAATGACAGATGGTGTGTATTAGACTCTGAAACCAGGTTAATGGTGTGTATTAGACTCTGTAACCAGGTTAATGGTAGATGGTGTGTATTAGACTCTGAAACCAGGTTAATGACAGATGGTGTGTATTAGACTTTGAAACCAGGTTAATGACAGATGGTGTGTATTAGACTCTGAAACCAGGTTAATGGTGTGTATTAGACTCTGAAACCAGGTTAATGACAGATGGTGTGTATTAGACTCTGAAACCAGGTTAATGGTGTGTATTAGACTCTGAAACCAGGTTAATGACAGATGGTGTGTATTAGACTCTGAAACCAGGTTAATGGTGTGTATTAGACTCTGAAACCAGGTTAATGGTGTGTATTAGACTCTGAAACCAGGTTAATGGTGTGTATTAGACTCTGAAACCAGGTTAATAACAGATGGTGTGTATAAGACTCTAAAACCAGGTTAATAATAGATGGTGTGTATTAGACTCTGAAACCACGTTAATGGTGTGTATTAGACTCTGAAACCAGGTTAATGACAGATGGTGTGTATTAGACTCTGAAACCAGGTTAATGACAGATGGTGTGTATTAGACTCTGAAACCAGGTTAATGGTGTGTATTAGACTCTGAAACCAGGTTAATGGTGTGTATTAGA